>NC_064884.1:11949596-12164596 GCF_929443795.1 Astur gentilis
AGTCTTTAGGGTACCCAGCTGGGACCCTACTTATTTTTATTGATTACGTAGGAGACCTACTCCTGCTAAGGTAGATGATATGATGTGAATATATAACTCTATGTTAATTCGTCAAATTAAAGAAAAATAAAGCCCTTTGAAATTTAACAAGGGCCACAAGGTTATTAATGTTAAGTCTGGTTCCTGTGTCATTGAAGATAGTGGAAGCTGGCCCGAAACTTTAGGTGTGATACTCATTTGACATATAAACACACTAAGTAACTATCACTCTATTGAAATCAGTCTTATTCTGTGTAGTAGAAGTTGATAGAAAGCAGTTAGTTGCAGAAGGTAAATATTGTACATAGGTGACAACACAAGGTAAACTTTTTTTCTTCTGAGAAGGAAAGTCTTATTTTTAATTTTGTTTTCTCTGTAGTGGTGCCGCTTATGGCATATGATTAATGTACATCTGAATTAGTGCTGATAAATAATGCGAGTCACTTCAGTTAATTCTTCTTGCTGAGCATATCTTCAGCATGAGCAATGCTTAATCAAAGATGAGCATAACATAGAGAAATCAAAGTTGTGAGTTTATTTCACAATGGAGTTTGAATATTGATGTGATGACAGTTTCAGTGCTCAAATGAATATTTAGGTTTTAAAGATACAGTTCATTCAGGAGTACATCTAGGCCATGGGAAGACCTCAAAGGTGTCAGGATAGCATTAGAGAGACTGAACTAAGATGATGGCCTTGCTATTTTTCCTTTCCACCAGAAATAGACCTACGTTGTCCCATTTGCTTAGTGTATGCATGGTCCCACTGCTTAGTGTGTACAAAGTCCCACTGCAAAATCCCCTTGCTTCAGGAGACTACCAACTGTATGGAAGAGCAGAAATCAGACTATCATGTTGTCCTTCCTTTTAAAGATTCTTCTTTTTTTTTTCTTTTTTTTTTTTTTTTCCGTAAGTACTTCTGTTGGTATTTGGAAACACTGTGGAAAGTGGATGGAAACTGTTCGTACGTTCCCAGAGGCCTGCTGGAAACACTGATGTGGAGTTAATTTTCACATCTGACTATTACTCTAGTACTGTGTCTTCAGGTCTGAGTCTGAAGAGGAGGGGGAAATGGAAATAAGAGGAAATGAGAGGTTCACATTTTAATTCTCTCTAGGAGTGAAAATATTTCTTTCTTTTTTTCTTTTTTTTTCATTTAATGCCTATTAAACTTGTAACTGTGAATACTTGAATTAAAAATTATATGTAATGACTATTTTAGACAATGTCCTTAGGGTGTCTTTATAACTCCGTGATTGCCTGCTCTCTCAAGAGGCACTGGTACATCTTAAAAAGGAAGCCAAGGTGTCTGTGTAGTTGCTTGGTAAATGTTATTAAAAGTATGGAATCCCTGAACTGGAGTCTTCATTACTTGATGATATTTCTGTATTAAGTATGGGACTATGGTAAAATGCCCTTCAAAAACATATGATAGACAATAAGAATTAATTGCTCTTAAAATATGCATTTAATCTACAGCCTGGTTTATGCATACAGGGTAATGCTCATAGGGGAAAGCCAGGGGCCCAAAGGAAAGTGAGAGGTTGGTTTCATGAGCTGTGGAGGAGGCATGGCATGTTCCCCTAAGCTGGTTTATCCCTAGAACTTGTGGGGAAACTCATGTCCACCTCGTTGTTAAGACATCTTCTACACTCTGCTTCTCACCATGTGAGCTATAGCTTCCTGAGAAGGCATTCCTTATTTCCACATCATGCTGCAAAAAGGGGGCAACATGGGGCCCAGTGGTGGTAATTTGCTGAAAGAATTTCATCCAGCTGGGAAGAGAGTTAAGTCACTGCCTCCTGTTTTTGCCTTCATCCTTGCTATTAATCAGATACCAGAAGAGTCTTGGAAGAAATTCAAGGGAAAAAGAAGGCAAGCTACAGCACTGCTGTATCCTCCTTGTGACTCCCAGTAGGATTTTCACTGCACTTTTCTGCCTTAAATGTTCTGTTGACTGTTATGCCCTATTTCTCAGTTTCCTCAAAATAGGTATTTTTTGGGGGAAACTAACTGCAAGCTAGCAGTAACTTACTGCTGTATTATAAATGGTAGGTGCTTTATAAAAACCAGGGGAGTGGACATTGTTTCCTCTGTACAGTTTAGTACTTGAAAAACAGAAGAAAACCTATTTCATACATTGTTGCCTCTGTAGAATCACTCTTACTTGTAGCTTGGCAGAAACACCAGGATATATTTATTTATTTATTTATTTATTTATTTTTTTATCTGTGAAGTCAGTGGGTGTTCTAGTATTGACTTTTTGGAGTCAAATGTAGTCCAGTGCTTGGATTTCAGCACAGGCCTGATTCCAAGCTAAGTAGCTCACTGCAATACACTAATGCATGTGTGACTTATTCAGTTTTCTCAGGTTCTCCTACACCTAATGATAAAGCTTTGCAGCACACTGTATCGATACTGACAGTGGTCAGGCATGAAATGTTGTAGTTATCAGCACAGCATGTAAAACATCTGACTACAGGGGTATGTTTTGCTTGTGGCGTTTAATGTGTTCTATAGTAGAACAAGCATTTAATCGTCTACTTTATTTCGTTTCCTTTTTCTTAATTATTTTGTAACCAATAAAGAATCTATTTTTTAAAAAGAAAAAATACTTTCCTTAAGCCTGTCTTTATATATAGATGTATATACCTATATATGTATTTATGTATCTATGTATGTATTCTGTAACAAGAAACGCAGACCCTTTGCCTTTTCTGTTACCTTTCTGCATTTCTTGACACTAGTTTTTCTCTTCTGAAGCACTAGTAAATTGGATTCATTGATGAGCATTGTTGGTTCAGACAAGAGTGGTCATGGCTGAATTTTTCAAAACAAAACCTAAATTTAGATTCCTGTACTAATACATATATAGTTACTTTGTAACTTCAGTGGGGGTGGTGTACCTTCAACACCGTGGAAATCAGGTCACTGTTTAAGGGTCTAAATTTGAATAAGGTGCCTAAGGTCAAAGATTTTGGCTTTAGTGAATTGCCTCAGGTCACAGAGCAAATGAATGGCAGAGTCAGCATTAGCAGCCAAGTCTTTCTGCAGTCAGGCACAGTTTACTACGCTGTAGCCAACCCATAAATATGTCTATATATGCCTCAATGTACGTAATTAATTCAGTCCATAGTGTCTTAACGCTTACCTCTTCTATACTGTGTCATGGCTGAAGGCAACATTGCATTTTCATTAAAACCTCGGCAGCCCTGCTTCTTACTTCAGTCAGGTCACAACGTTGTAGCTGAGAGTCAAATTTGATCCAAAGTACACTTGCAAAACAACATCTGCTATTTTCTGCTGCTCTTTCCACCATTTGTGAAGTATCCAACTTTATAAAGAAACTCAGGTATTTATGTAAAAAAAAAAAAAAAAAAAAAAGTTTGGGCAGTGGAGTAAAAGATATCAGTGAAGTGCATTACACTGCATGCTTCTCAAAGAACAGAAACCATAGTGTTCATTTTACAGAGGAGTGTTTGTTTAACTACTGGAGGTTACCCCAGTGGCAAGTTCATCCTTATTTGATAATAATGAAACATAAGTTTGATGTATTTGCTTGAGTAAGATTGCCATCTGGTAAATAATATGTTTTGTGAGTGTTTATAACAATCATGGTTTAAGCCAAAATTGACTTGTCATGATTGCTGCAAATAATACTGCAACGTCCTGACTTAGCTTGATATTTTTTCTTTGTTGAGTGGAGAAAATGTATTTTGAGGGCTTCTTGGTTTTATGTTTTTAAAGTAGTTCATGCAGTATAAATCTTGCCTTTTCAAAAGCAATGATTATAGCTGATTATTCTCTGTACTCAAGCTCTAAAGAAGAAAAAGGTTGTTAATATAATTGTTAAGTATTGTTATATATATTTAGGCTTTTGCTTTTAGTTTGGCTGTAGATTATTCCTTTTGAATTTTGGACTAGAAAGGGTTTGGATTTTATGTTTTTGTAATTTTTTCTAAACATTTTAGTTCCAGTGAAGGAAGAAGGTTCAGTACTTTTCTGTCTTGGGAAAGAGCAGTTCCGTAAAGCATGCCAGATCTGTATCATTCCAAGACTGCCCAGGGATGTCATCTGCATTTCTTAAATGTGATATAAACTGGAGGGAAAAAAAAACTTTAAGAAGTTCTGTAACTTTTTAGAGTTTCTGTTTATTTCCTTTTCTTTAACATAGTACAAATCAAAGATAACAGATTGACTTGAAAAAAGGACAGGAGTCCTGTCTTTTGGTAGCTCAAGAAAATATATCTACCAATAGTACAAACTTTCTCACACCGTCTTAATGGTTGGATTCCATGCAGAAAATGGTGGTAAAAGATTGGCTCTATCCGTTCATTCTCTCTTCTCAGACTGTTTTCCAGATAGTGCCAACTATAGTGTAAGATTTTGTACAGTTTTTATTTTTGCAATGTGGACATCTGTCCAGTGGGAACAGAAGTGAGAATTTCAGAGTTTAATGGAAACCTGATAACTCAGTTATGAAAATGCTAATTAAGGCATATTTAAATGAGGCCTTTACAAATGATAGTTTTTATGACTAAAATCCCTTCCCACTTATCATCTGCTCAAATGACTGATGTAAAAAATTAACTGTTAAATTTGAAAACAGAAAGACTATAGGACTGAGGAATTGTACACCTACTACAGTGTCACTGCGATATCTTCACACGTGCGTGTGGTGTATTCTATGCTTTGAAAAAAAAATGATGTCAAGTAAAATGATGTGTTTCAAGGTTCTGTCCTATTTCTATCTTCACTACTATGCATTATCTCTCAGGCACTTAGGACTTTCAGATATTCAAACTTCCAGCAGTTTCTTCCTATGGAGTATTTATGGTACTGGGAATTGTATCCTTAAATGGTGTGTATCCATGGATCCAGAAATGTGGGAGACCACCACTGTGGGGGAAAAAAATGTTCTCTCTCAAGCAGAAGCTGTTGGATCTTTGTAGGTGAATAAATACAAGCACTTTTCTGCATGTTTTCCAGTGTGGCTAACAACCCACTAGTGCAGTGTGATTTTTTCTGAATTAGACACCCATTTCACACTCCCCTTTCTGCCTGTCAAAGAGGTGTCAGCTTCCAATAGAGACTGATGCTACAAAAGTCACTGTAGAGTTTTAAGTCCTTAAACTGGTTCTTATAGAAGGATTCAAAGTGTGCTCCCCAATCTAGGGCATTCACTAATTCTTTCTGCATGGAGGACACCCTGAAAATATTGGGCCTACCTACTGTATTTTAGTCTGGAAAGGGTGACGTGTATGTGCCAGTGGATAAGGCTCTGTCTCTTTGTCTGTCTCTCCTCATTCATCAAATGCTTCTGAAAAAAAAAAAAGCCTTCTGCTTAGCACAATGGATTTAATAGACATGTTTTCTAACAAATCATATTTTTAAACCTCTTAATTGCATATTTTCCTACATATCGAGTAGTTATGCAAACCAAATGGGACACAACCATGTACAGAATATAGGTTGCAAGTTTTAGGGCAGGTCTCTTTGTTTTATCTTTTATATTAAAAAATCTGTACAGGATATTAATTCTGTACAGAATAGACTAAAACACGGGTGAGTCCCAGGGTATGGGAATCTTGTTGTTTCTGATAAAACTTGTTCCCCTTGCAGATTTTTTTTTTTTTTTAAAAAACTCTTGATGAGCCCAACGAACCTCAATGTGTTGCAGCATTATCTGCATGTGAAAACATCTTGATAGAGCTCTGATGGCATTCTGATACAGAATCATTATATTGAATTTTAGTGCTTTAATAAACATGGTGAATCTATACTGGCATGACAGATGCCATATAGAAGACAAAGGTGTAATGAGAGTCAAAGGAATGGAAGCTTAAACCAGATAAACTCAAGCCAGAAATAAATAGCAAGTTTTAAAAAAAGTTCCTAAAACCATTTACCAGTGAATGAATTATTTTCATTCACTGAAATGAATTAAGAAGAAATGGCTTTCTAAAATGACTGCTCTGACTCAAATAAAGGCTATAGGTGCAAAAGAGAGAGACTTTGTGGCTCATAACATACAGATGTCACAGACAGAAGCTGATGCTGCTTCTGCTCTTAAAGATTCCTGAAAGTTCAGCAGTGTGCAGTTTATATACATGCACAGCTTTTGGTATAGAGAGATGCACCCAGGACCAAAACCAGCATTAAAGTCTTTAAAGAACATTTTCAGACCTTTTCACAGAGATCCCCTTCATCTAGAAACAGAAATGTACATTGTGTGAATGCATATGCATAGGATAGACAACCCTTGCATTTGTTTGTTTGACACTTCAGTGCAATAGCAGTACTAAACCATGATCATTGTTAGTAATTAATGGGATTAGATATTTAAGTCACTGTTGTCACTGGTTTGGAAAACCAACACTTTATATTTTAATCTCTTTTTAATGTTAGAAGTGGGATTTCTGTATTACTCTAAAACAAAATGTATGACTAGATTAAATAAGTAAAAGGCATTAGCAAACAGCAATTAGTTCATGTATTATTGTCAGTAGCAGGGAGAAGGTCTGTGATGTAAACCTGTGTGTATATTCACCCATTAACAGTCAAGGAAAAATAAGTGTGTACAAGTCCTTCGACTATTATACAGAACTGTTAAAGTTTTCAAACTAGAGCTGTGTGGAGTATTTTTTCTGTAGATGTCTTTACAGCAGTGAATTTGTTCTATTTTGACCCAAACTGCATCAGTTTTTCAGTTCACCTCATGTATTTTTATATCTGAAGTGGGAGCAGAGGCTGGCATGAATCTATATGAAGTCCCTATCACTGTTCTTCTAACTTGCACCAAGACCAAAAGACTAATGCTCAAAAAGGCTGAAGTTGAAAGTGTAACCACAGAGATCCGGAGAAAAGTGCTCAGAGGGTTGGAAAATTGTGGCTGGTGATCAAGAGGATTTTGATTAAAAAGCACTTTATGTAACATCTTCCATACACTGATAAATGTTCAGCTGTAAAAGCTCTCTGGGAATGAATTCCCTCTAATAATGTTTGTTTATTTTTACCTTATTTTAAGAGCAAACCTCAATTATACATCTGCCAAAGGAAGGGAGAGCATTTAGTCCACTTGTTAGTGGCTTTAAGATTTGATGAAGGGCTTTAAAGGGAACTTGAAAGCTAAGTTGCTCTTGACATTTTGGTTTTCTCTGAACTTAATACATCTGTATTTTTGGAAAAGCTTGACAGTGGGAGACACTTTTTTCCATCTTCCAATATCTGGCAGGCTTCTCAGGGTTGTTTTGAAGAACCATTAATGTGCAAATGACAGCTGCAGAATGCGAGTATGGTTATTTAGAGTAGTAAATTAGAAATCATTTCACCAGACGAAGCCTCCAAATACTATAGTATCATCAGAAAACAATTGATTATCTATGTTTTGTATTTTGCCTTCCATCAACATGCATGAAAACATCTTGCATCTCATGCACCTAGGTCTATATGGAACTGGGACTGTGAAAACACTGGAAAAGCCTGTTTCCTACACATTCCTATTGCCAACTGGTGTAATGACATTGCTGTTACAGGTGATAAGTGAAAAGAAAGGAAAGATGTGCAATTCTGAAGGCTTGTGGGAGTTTCACAGCTATGTGTCCTCTTCTGTGACTCGTGTTTCTATCCTGTGCTCAGAAGTGAGTCTGGTAACAGGGGCCTCCTGGCTGGATTGAGAACGCAGTTGCACAGGTGACCCCTTCTTTCAGTTCACCCCGACCTTCATGCTGAATTTATGATTGTGGGCTCTGTTTTTTCAGCTTGATCCTGAGGTCACATACCTGTAGCTACTCTCAAAAGTCACTCGGTAACTTAAGGTAGAGAAGAATGGTAATTGTCAGGTTGAATCTCATGGTGTGACCAGGTTTCTGTGCACTGGCCTGGGACTGGTCTCTGACTAGCTTTTAGATAAGGCTAAACATGTTGGATTTGTGTTTCAAACACCTCTCTGGATTATGGTATGCCTACCCTGAGACAAAAGCTCTTTACTAGCTAACACTGTTGCTGTTGGGATTTATTGAATGGTAAACTAGCCAAGCTCAAGACAATATTGACAAAAATGTGGTGGCATCTCAGGTTCTGAATTCACTTACCCATTAGGTCTAAAGTAGACCTGCTCCATCTGAAGCAGACATCTACTAGCTTTCTGGGATAAAAGCCCATTGTTCAAGAAAAGGCTGAGTCTGAGGAAGATTAAGTTGTCTAGAAAACATGAGAGACGAGAATGAGCCAAATGGTTGGGTTTGGTGTTTGTTTGGTTTTTTTGTTTGTTGTTGTTTTTTTTTTTTGTTTTTTTTTTTTTTTGTTTTTTTTTTTTTTTTTAGTGAGAATCTGTCATTATTTCTTTTTTCTTGTTTGCTGTGGGTTTTTGCTCTTAATGATAGAACCAGGTGCCAACAGCAAGTGATTTGCATAGCTTGTTATGGAGCTTGATCAGCATCGCAGCTGTTACTGCAGTTCTGGATTGCTCCAGCTTATGCTACACTTGCTGGTTTGAAATCTGCATGGCGTGCAGATCATATTGCTGATATCTCCGAGGAAGCTATCCCAACCAATCTTAGGAAATAGTCTCTTCCTTTCTTCTCCTGGTGGTGGCTGTTCCTTGCCTTACACTTGCATTATTTCAGGAATCTTCCACAGTAGAGAATGGTCTGTATTCAAGCACAAGCAGCACTGTGAATTTGACTTATGTAATACAAGCCTTTTCCATCAATATCTGGCTCAACAGCTTGAGTCAGGTTTCATATGCTGTATAGTTACTAACGCAAGCTTGCTGTAGTCCAACCTGATTAATTCAGTATAAATCAGGCTGCAAATTCTTTTCTGGTGTAGATTAAAAAACTCATCAAGTTAATTTTAGATTAGCAAATTGATTGTTCTTGTATGGTCATAATTTACGTGATTTTTTTGTTCCCTTAAAATGCTCCGTGGTATTTTGTGGTCACTGTACACAAACTCCAGTGGGAAAAAAGGTGCAGGAGCTACTTAGCAATTTCTTGTGTCTCCGAATAAATGTTGTCTCCTTAGTAAACTTGATTACTTCTCATGCTTTTACATAAGGAACTAGTAAAATTGTGTCAACGGTGTCTGTTTAAAGAGAAATGTTACACTGTAACCTTTTGAAGACTGGGAAGTTTCATGTAAAGCAAGAACATCTTGACAGGGTATAACTGCACATTTATTCAAAATAAAATGATCATTTATTAAGACAACAATGTCTGCTGGTGGTAACCCCGTTCTGATTTTCTAAATTAGCCCTTCTCCAAAACAGGCTCATTATCTAGGAAATGACTGCTGCTAGTAGAGCATCTAAAGAAAATAGGCACCAGTAGCAGTAAGAATATTATTATTATAGCAGCTCCCAGTAGTGCTGCTACCATTAAGGTTCTGTCAGAATTTTCATGGGAAGGCTCCTCTTTTCCAATCTTTTTAATTTTTATTTTTACATGACTATAAAAATTGGGGCTATATAAGAAACTTGCGTACAAGGTCTGAGGTTGGCAGTGTGTGTTTGCTTTGAGCAGCTCTTGAAAAGTAGCTTGATACCACAAAAGTAGATGTTCTTTGATTCCTACGATTGTGTTAAGGCATGGATTTTGAACTACTTGGTTTTTGTCTTATGAAACAGAAGGTGCTTACAGTACATTAAACCTATCCATTTTATAATTTTCATCCGAGTTTGACCTGGGATTCTGTTAGCGTATATGTTGCAGTGACACAGGCAGGTTGGTAAAATTGTGACCCTGCTGATATCAACTGGAGTTTACTTGTTGACATCACCGGACATGAGGATTTTTCCTCTGCTGAGGAAGGTTAGTGTTGATTAATATGATTCTGAATAACTGAAGTTTTCAAGCTCACAAACAGCTCATAAAGCAAACAAAATACACAGCAAAAGTCACCTTGCTTATTTATTTATGCAGTTCAGCTGGAATTAGTTACAGTGTTTCCTACTATGCTAATTAAAATATTTATCCTATTTGGTAACAGGAGTGAAATGTTAGCTGTGTTCTTAGAAACTGACGAAGACCTCTCAGGAGTCCGGAGTTGCAACACAGGGAGATCAGCAAAACACGCACCTGTGATCTTGTCGTATATGCAGAAGTGATGTCTGTGAATGGGAAGTGTTCACTGCTTGTTGGCTCCTCGTTGGCTAATGTGAAAAAATTTGGAGGCCTCGGTGCAATACCTGCTTGTCGAGTATCAGTTTTGTCGGGTGAAAACAGTCCTTGTAACTGATATTCCGATCAATGTTTTTGTAAAAGGAACCAAGCATTGAATGGATCTGAAAACTGCTCTACCCTTACAGCTATAAAAGCGACCCCGGCAAGGAACAGGAGCGTTGACGGGCGAGGAATGGAGGTGGGAAGCACACACTGCCGGCTTGCCTCATGTCTGCGAGCGCACCTCCATCAGTGCGCCTGTTAGCTGGATGTCTTTATGACGTCTGAATTTGTGATGGGTCTCTTTCGGAACTTCTTGCTCTATTTAGCTGAAAATCTCTCCTTCCAAGTACTACCCAAGCAGGTGAATGCATTTCTGGTAAAGCAGTCCTATTCCAAATATTTCGTGACTGAATTTTTCACAGGGGCTGAGGGAGCTGCAGCGCTGCCTGGCATTGGGGGAGAGCAGTGCTGGGGAGCAACGCGCCAAACCACACGCATGTGCCTGGGCACATGCTTGAGGAGAGGTCTGAGCTCACGGGAAGAAAAGTTCATAACTCATCGCCTTCGTGCTCCGTGCTGCCTACCCGAATAGTGGGTATTGGCACGGAGCGGAGAAGAGCCAGTGCGTAGGCTGTGCAGCACATGTGTAGCCTTGATCAGCGTGTCTCTGATCGCCAGCACGGCCCCGTGGCATGGGGAGGAGGAGCAGTCTCCCTCTGAGAGGGATTTCTTCCCCGCTGGAGCTGGGAGGGAGTCAGGAATGGGATGGTGATGGTGGCCCCAGGCTTGGCTGTGTTACGTAGAGACATGCTGGGCAAAGCCTTTGTCGACGCGCGGCCAAGCTCACGCGCTTTCTCATGGAGAACGGGAATTTTGTGGCTGTATTAATTCTAAGCAGAGACTCATGCCGTACAGGGCTTCGGTTGTCCGGATGGCGTTTGGTTTGTTCTTGTTATGCAACACTATAAAGTGATGCAAGTACCAGCAAAATGCAAGTTTGTGTTTTGTCTAATTATGACCTCCTTAAGTTAATTTTTATGCATCAAAGCTATTTGACATTTGTCAAAACAAATTCAAGTCCCTAGGAGAGATTTTATGACAAAACCGCCATTGATCTGACAGCTTGCTCTCTAGGGAAGAAATAGTGTGGCTGACATTAAAGACTTAATGCTTCCAAAGTTCTTCTTTACTACTAGTCCCAAGGCAGAGTGTCTGGGCCTGGGCAAAGCCGGCTGCCACCTTGGCAGCTGGGAGTTTGACAGTGTTATGAAGAATTGCAACTGTTGATCAGTGGATTGTTACACTCTCGATGACAGCGTTGCAAATTAATTCTGAAATTAACTGAGGGAACATGAAGAGGTTCCACTGTTCCTCTGAAAGGAAGAGGGCAGTGTCGAAATTACCAGCGAAGCAGAGTAAAAATTGCTCTCCGCGTTCTGCCTGGCAGCTGGATGCGAGTGCGTAAAATGGGGATGTCTGGCATCTGCGCTCACCTAGAGAAAGCTGAGCCTTGGAGGAGATGACTAATACAAGTTGCGGGGTGGGGGCAGGGATGGTTTGGGTTTGCTATTGCTTTTGTAAATGATTTATTGCACCTACTGTATCTTAGAGATGAGAAATTAGTAGGCTGATATTTCACTTCTATTCTTAAAATAACCTGTTATTTTGCAAAATGAAATAATTTCTCATATAGCAGCCTTCTCCTATCCTTTGTCAGATATTATTCAGCCTAGAGTACTTCCAAATACTCAATATTATTTCACCTACGTGTACAGAATGCGGTCTGCTTCAAACCTTGAGGTATCATTCACTGGTTTGTAGTAGCCATTAACATATGCTTTTCCCATGGTTTGTGTACTTATTCTAAGCATGTGCCTTTTACAATGCAGAACACAAGAGACTTGTTTTGTAAGATTAATGAAGGTCACCAAAATTCTCAAAAGTATTCTGATAATTAAGGCTTTGTTTATCAAAAACAAGTTATATTAAGAGCAAAAAGATTCATGGTAATTATTCATAATCTTAACAATTCAAGTGTAGCCACCTCATTTGTGCATTTAATTCTTCTTGTTAATGTTTTGCATAAATCTGCATAATTACTTGAGTTGCCTGTTGTAATTTTGACAGCTACTCAGTTCATGTGCACTAAAGTATATCAAAAGCTTGATGTGCTGAATATTTATAATTTTACGTATGTTCTTGGGATAATATTTTTTCAACAATATTTTTAGTTTTTGTAAAATTGACCCGGTATACTTGGAAAGATTGCCAAACATAGATCTCCACATTAGCACATGATGGAACTAGAGCAACACTTAAAGGTATAGTACTGAGGTTTTGAAGTGTTTTACAGACAATGCATACGGATTGTGCACATGGAATATTTTGATAATTTTCTAGTAGGTGTGCTATACTTCATTAGTGTGAACATGTACTTTTTTAAAAAAAAAAAAGTTTTTCAGTATGTTCTCTGCATGTGTAGGTACATCTTGCTGCCTAGATTTTATTCATAGTCACATACAAAAGAATAATAGTGAGGAACAGAAGCACAATGTTAGTGTTGAATAGCATTAGCATGGGAAGCTAGCCTTACTGTTACACGCACTGCATCGCTGCATGGCTCCCAGAGGGCTTGGAGAGCTCTGAGAACTATCTTCCCGCAATTTAGCAAAGCAAAACAGCGTCAACAGCAACCAGACCTAACTTTTGGCTTCCCAAGTGCTCCTGCACATTAAAATTTTGTGGGTGATGGAGGGAGAGTTGCATTCTTAGGAGAAATGTAAGACATACAGAAAGAATAATAGTGTAGCTCAATCATATTGTGTCATCCTTCAACCATAGTTTTGGGGAGGAAAAGAATTTGCAGAGTGAAAAGGTGCTGATGACCTCTTCCACGCATGGAATAAATATCCCGTTTCGTAAGGACAGCAAATACTGAGGTTATTTATAAATATCATTGTGCTCGCGAATTATAAAAGCAGTTGCTAACTAATTACAGCAGTAAGTTTTCAGTGTATCTGACGACTGTCTGGCACACTGCAGTGTGAATCTTCAGTCGACTGAATTCACACAAATTATTCAGTCTTTTTACAAATGTTGACAAAATGCTGGTTCGAAAATCTAGTTCGAATCCTTTAAAAACATTGTCTCGAGACTATTTTTGAAAGACTCTCGTGCATACTGAAGTTATCAAGTTTTGCACTTAGGAATAATATTCAAGTGTATAAGCTCTGGTGTAGAAGTGTGTACTCACTATTCGGTCACATTTTGACCTTACTAAAATAGTACTGTGTGTTGTAAAAATGCGTGCTTATGTTTATTAGCTCTTTCATGCAAAATTTAATATTTTTATACGAAACCAGCTCTCTTTAAGACAGATAAAAGGAGGGGAATCCTACTTTAGACATCACAGCATTGTTTCCTGGGAAAGAGATTCGATATGAATGAAATGCTGTGGTCCAACAGAAGAAGAAAACAAATGTATTCAAGTGGTACCAAAAAGCAGAAGCAAAATTCTCCTTTGGATGCCAGTGTTCCAGCTGTACAGATTCCTCTGCTGTCACAGAGAGTTGATGCTGTACGTTACTTTTGAACACTTAAGACATTAGAAATACGGGTTATCCTTCAGTCATAGATCCACTTCAGAGGTGTAACACCATGAGAGGAGGGAGGAAGATTTAAACTGTTTCTGTTATGCTCAAAATATATTGGGGGTTGATTTAAGAGTAAAAGGAGGAAAAGTGCAGTTGTCATGCACTGCTATCTTTCACTTTAATGAGCACTCAAATGTAAGTGAAAAATTAAAAGGTTGTTATATTTAGAAATAGCTAGAGCCATACACTCGATGTGTGTTGCACACAGTGGGGAATGAGCATAAAAAATGAGGGGGGAAAACCCATCTACTTTGCAGCTATATTCATTAATTAAAAGAAGATTGTTAAACTAAATTTGGAAAGAAAAAAAAAAGAAAAAAAAAACTTCTTTAATTGTGTTTACCCAAAAGCCTTTTCTTCCTAATTTAAATAGCATAAACATCTGGACTAAAGCAATATTAGAATCATGGCAGTAGTCAAGCAAATCTTGTGGAAAATAATGAAATTAGATCCCTGGTGTTGTGACAGAGTAAGGGCAGGATACATCAGTTCGATGTTAATAAAATTTCCATGAATGACTGAATACAATTAAGAAATTGTCAGTTGCGGCAATGAACTTTTGTAGCTCATAGATGTTTGCATCATTTGATTATGCTGGCAATTTAAAATTGTTTGTTAGTGTCTGTGTTGGGATATTAATTATGACCTTTATTACAGCCCACAATTAAACTAGTCATATAGCAACAAGCAGCCTGTGTTGTGGTAGTAAAGGATCTGAACTGTTTAGAATAGGGTCTTGGTATGTTCAGACCATTCACTGATCATCCAAATTGGAAATTATTTGAAATGATCCACTACTTTAAAAAAAAAACAATTCAACTGGTCTGAGTAATCCCTTTAATAAAGAAATTTTGGGTTAATAGTGTTTTAACAGTTTTAATTGCTAACAACATCTGTAAAACTGTTTTCAAAAAAAGGGAGAGAGAAAGCATTTTTAACTGTGACTCCCAAGATAAGCTTTCTCCTGTTTCAGGAAGAGAAACCAATTATTCATTGGTTAATTAGCTGTAAACAACTTTTTAAAGATGCATTCATTATATATGTAATTATTCGAAAAAAGCTTTAATGTTATTTGAGCTAATGCATAATTATTAGTGCTTGCTAAAAGGATTAACAGTATTTAGATGACCACTATTGTTGGGAAATATCGGAGTGGAGAGATGAGATGAGCATCAGGAAGGAAATGTGCAGTGATGAATCAAGTGTGTGCCTGCACCCCTTTAGCAGTGACAATGAACAAATCACACGTTCAGAAACAAAAGCATTGCAAACTGAAACCGCGCACTTTTTCATCTTTAATATTTCTGTGATACGTGAAGAAAATATATCACCACCAAAGTATTTCTATACCCAATGGAATACATAGTTCCTGTGATTTGTGGTTGTTTTTTTTTTTAAACTCCCATGGCACATTTGTCTTTTTTTTTTTTTTTTTTTTTTTTTTTTTTTTTTGGAACTGCGTAGTCTCTTTATTATTGCATAGCTGAATGGCAACTTTACAATGCCCTCAGTACATTCATTTACTAAGTGTTATACCTAATTTACTAAGAAGATGTAAAGTCATAGTGAAATCTATTTAGGCTTTTGTAATGTGTTGACTGGAGTACTGTTTATAGTCATTAGCATATGAATGAAAGGAATAATATTTTAAACACTTAAATATTTTTAATATAGGCCAAAGGAAACTAACGTTTGTCGTAACATGTTGCAAATTCCAACTAAGATATCAGAGAAACATGCCTGAAATGTGTGTTGGTTTACATCTGTGTTTATCAAAAAACGGTTTGACTGTATATACTAAAATTACACCGAGAGACACAATTCAGGACCACATCAATAAGAGTTTAACTATCTGAGTGACCTAATTCTGACACAGCCATAGTTGTGTTGTGCTTAAATTGTAATCCTGGACATATCTAATAAAATAATTTGTGTTAAACAGAGACCTGATATTTAATGTGCCAAGTCCCCATATTTTCATGGAGTTACAATTTTTCAGAGCCATTTGTGTAAGTGGCTAGCCACAGAAGCATGATAAATGGTGTAACAGGAGCACTACAGATTCCCCTGCAAGGTCCACAAATGTGCTTTAGCCCTGACCTGGAAGGATCGACCTGAGCAGCGGGAGATTTGTTCAGTCTCCATGAATTTGGCTGCTTTTCAGATGCTGCCAGTAATGATGCTAATTGCTGGCATTTGTGGCAGTCGGTTTTGTAACACAGGCACCTGTACCACCATGTCAGGATTTCTGATCTTTTAAACAAGAAAACAGCTCTCAATTCTGTTTTTATGAAGCTGGAGGAACAGTGTTTGACAGCTCTGAAGGAATACGATGGGTGACTTCAGCATTTCAGTTCATTGGATATTTTTAATTCTCCGGAGTATATTAAGGAGAAATTGTGCACTTTCATTTGTATGATTTCTTTAAAGCAATCATCATGTGGAAGCATTTGGGGGATGGAATTTTTGTAACTGTTTTAGTTGACAAAGAAATTATTATGTTTGAAGGGATTTGTGTATTTAAGCATAGATGATTATTTAGAAGGTTTGGTTGCTGCAAATTGGAAGCCTTGTAGCTCAATTTACTAATTTATTTTGTGATCTGTGACTAAACTGAGTAAAAATGCAAATAGTACAAGGCCTTTACATTTTATCACCAGATCAGTTTACTGATGGGAGGATCAGAGTCACTAAACAGTTCAACACTTTTGTGATTTCTAAGTAGTCAGACACTAAAGGCATCTACAGTGAAGACTGCAGGAAAGCTCACATGAACAGAAATTTTAATGGAATTCAGTATTTGTTTGTTTCTGACTTGGAATGCAGAAGCAAGACTTTATTGTCCATTGTAAGGGTGATATTTTTTTCTCCCATCACATGTGGCAATGAGCCATCATGTTGTGTCACAGCATGCTCATGTATTAGGAGGAAACAACTGGTAAAGCTAGAAAGAAACACTGAAAGCTTAAATGGGTGTTGTCATTTCCTTTTGATTACACCTCTTTTCAGAGAGCATTTAAAAAAATTATAATCTTTTACCTCTGTCACTTTTATTTTGAACTGATGTTGCCCCATGTCTTTAGGGGTTTTTGTTTGTTTAAAAGTATTACAGCTGTTTATTTGCTACTTATTTGCAAGTCAGTCTTAGCAGTGATGTCAACACCATTTTGGAGCCTGTGCTAGGGCACAATCTTTCTCCTGGTGAAACCAGATGAAGTTGTGCTCTTGCCTCCTAAGGAAGCAGATTTGGGTCTATTAATCCCTATTTCTGCAGATCCAGCAGAGGGAGCAGAAGTCCACCGATGGGGTTGCTTTGGACGAAACATTTGGGGTGGCAGATGGGTTGGCAAAAATTGCTTGTGGAGGTGGGGAACTGCATGAATCATTCCCCCCATATTCTGAGAAAACTGCTCAATTAAAATACTAAAGATTGCTCTGTAATTCAGTAATTTTTCACATCCTGGAATTACATTTTTTCTTTAAATTCTCCATGAGTTGGTACCATGTTATAACAGTTGATTAAAACTATTTCCAGTGCTAACACAAGTGTGTGATCCCAATTAGCCAGCAGATAATTGTTTTAGGAGGGAATGACACCCAATCATGTCTTTGCACATCAAGTCCCCTCTCTATATTTGTGAATATACATCAGAAGAATTGGCCAAACTGGTTTTGAGTGCGCCATACGTAAATATCAGGCTTTACTTTGTGTACATACTAGCTGCAATTATGCCAGTTTGTGCAACTAGGATTTGTAGTCATTTCGTCAGTCTTCAACAGAATGCAGTTTAAGGGGATAAAATTTAGAACTGGACTATAAGAGATTGCCCACTTTAAAATCAAAAAAAAAAAAAAGAGAGAGAGATTAGCTGTAGTGCTGCAATGTTATTTTAAGGTGCGTGCAATTGATACAAATCTGTTATTAGTGTTGTTACTTCTGCCTTAAAAGTGGTAACAGTATATTACAGCAGAAACTGGTAATCTGGGGTTTGCTGCTAAAAGGTGGCAGTGGGTGGATTTTGATTTACATACAACAGAGCTGGGAGCACAGCATTTTAGAAGATACACAAGGGAGAATCTTCTGCCGATTTCCGAAACCAATGAGATCAAGCAGCCCACCAGCAATGGTTTTGTCTCCTTAAGAAGAAGTGTTTCCCGCTACTTCTAGAACTCTGTTGGCAAGTTTAGTCTAGTTTGGTAAAGTTAAAATAAATTTTATCTGTATAAGTATATAAGCATGGCACATGATCCTTCAGAATTTGCTGATTTCAGTGTGAGCTAGGCAGAATCACACATGAATCATATGGCTGGGCAGAATCACAGCCACAAAAGAATTCAGCCCAAGATAACCGGCAAAAAAGCAAAAATTATTCTCAACTGATTTGCTGCAGTGTGAGGATTCACCTGACCCCCCCGACCACCCAGAAAGTATTTGCTGGCTTGGGTCCTGTGTTTCCTCATTCAGTTTGTCTTGAATTGCTTTGAGGTACAAGCTTGATGTTCCTTTCACAAATTGAGGCTCAGTTGCAGTTGAGATGATATCCAAAAAAAGCCACTAGCGTTTCTTGAAAAACGTCTGTCCAAAGTTCAGAGACAACTGGCAAGAAATACCTGTGCAAATGGAACGCAATGACTTGAGTTCCTTAAGGTAGCTGGGTGTGTGGACTTATGTACGTCTACATTCATAGAATTAAAAATATCAAATGGCAGATCTATATGAATGGCTTTCTGATTTGCTCACCAAGGCTGCTTTATGGAATTACTTTTAGGATATGTGTTTTTTAGGGAAGTGATGAATCCAAATCTCATAAACTAAAACTCATCGGAAACTTATGAGAATCTCATGGGCTAAAACTGTCATGAACTTTAAATAAAACTATATTTAGGGTTCTCATTTGCTTTCTGTTGGCCAAACTTGAAGACTGTGTAGAGATCGCATTTCCAAATCTTTGTCTGGAACTGTGAAGGCTAAAAACTCACATGAAAATCTAGATTTTATTTTTTTTTAAAAGCAAAGATTTTGAAAACCCAGAGCATTAAAAGTTATCCAGATATTGTGAGTCTGATAAATGTAAGAGTTGCAATACGGCTCCTGCTCAGCGTAGAAGACAGACCCGTGAAAGGAGAGTTGTGTGCAGTCAGGGCTTCATCTAGCACAGGGGACAGAACAGTGTTGTACAAATTTAGAAAAAGGAGCTTGTGAGAAAACATCAAAGGTAGAGTAACCAGCTCACTGGAAACAAGGTTTCTTCAAATAATATTTTTGCATTATAAACAGTTCTACAGTATTTTTAGAAATTCAGTTTTAGTAAGTATTTTAGATTATAACCCATCTGATATCTTAAAAAAAAGAAATGAAAATGAATGTTTGGTTTTATTGTTTTCTTATCTTTCTTTCTTTTTTTTTTCCTCTTTCTTCTTTCATGCTAGACAAATGTGACAGTGAAGAAAAAGAAAAGGGCAATTGGGGGACAGGAGGTTGTAGATCCAATACATCTTAGTTGATGAAGGCAGCTTTCTTTTTTCAGATGAATTCATTCAAAGATAATATCTCCCCCTCCCAAAGAAAAAAAAACAACAACAACCACCAAAACCATACTCCTGCACAAATGAAAATGTTTAAGCTTTCTCCAAAGTAACTTTTTTTACTGAGAAGATCATTGCCCTTGCTTGGCCACCTGTGTTGACAAGCAGTTGTGGGATTTAGCTTTGATTAAGCAGTAAACCTTATAGCTGGACATAAACCTAGTTCCTTACAAGAGGACATCTAGAGATACTCTTATTTTATTTCCCTCCTCACAAGATGTAGGATTTTTCTGAAGTTACTTGAGTTTCCTGACTCTAGGGACTAAAACCTTATGTGGACCCGATGTGCATCTGCCTCCCCCTTCTATCTTACCTCTTCCAATTATCCTAACGAGAAAATCTTGTGTGTCATTAGCTCCTGCACACCACCTCCCTGCAGTGCTTCTTGTCTCCTAAGCCCTCCCTTGCCTGCTGGCAGGCGGGCGGGTGTGGAGGTGCACGATGCACCCACAAATCTGGAAGAATGACTGTCTGTGTTTTCAGTTGGTACCAAAGTCTGAACATTTAGTGTGTGCAAAGCTTGCAAGATGTGTGGACTGTTGGTAAATTGAATCCATTTGAGGTGCTGATGAGCTGAAGTTTGGTCTCCCTTGGGACTATATAATCTGTGTAGAAAGGAAAGAGGCACAAATGCTTGTAGGAAGGTTAAGGAGGTTGGAAGCTTTCTATGAGTCTTGATACCTTTGGAGTGGCGTTTATTTTACTACCTAGCAAAAGGGGGAGCTTGAGGCAACAACCACAGAAAGGTGGATAGATGACTGTTACAACATGAGGTTTCATAACATGATCTTCTATTATTCAGTGTTGATGGGTTTTTGCTGATTAAAGGAGCAAAGGCGATCCCATCATAACAACAACAAACTAAAGTAGAACAAAACCTTCCAAGTCTACACATTAATGGAAAGAACCAGAGAATGGAAAATGAAACAAAAGCTAGGGTATTCAGAGTGCAATCTTACAACATTTCTGGCATAAGATGCTGTGGCTTTTTAAACTCTGTTCTCTAAGTTAAAGATGGAGTTGTTAGCCTTTGAATTTTCTTGCTTTTAGCAGTTTGTGTTAAACATTAATGTTAGTGAAAATCGCTTTTTATCCATGTGTATTAATGGTTTGTTTGCCAAAGTCTCTGCTCCCAAATGTGTGAATTTCAGCGGCTAGCAAACATCAAAGCAAGGAGATTTTTCAGCTCAAAAAGTTATCTTTAAAATTGAAGATTAGTCTTTCACTGTATAGTTTTTGTGAATAATTATTAGAATCTATAATAAACACTTAGTCTCTCTTTATTGTTCTGTCTATTATAATGAAAGAGATATGCCTCGATGGTATCATTTTAATTAACTCTTGCTGTGTTTTACTGAAGTTCAAAGCATTAAGCATTGTTTATGTAAGCACCACTACATTCAGGTTGCCTGAAAGAAGTAAATAAAACTGTAGGTCAAACTGTATTAATGTGTCTTGCCAGTTATTATTACATCCACTTTTGAGTAGTATTTATTCTGTAATTGATGGTTGTCAGCCTGTAATTTCCATAGTTAAGTTCTGAACACTTCAAGTTTTCTCTAATTTTTGCAGTGTTTACACCATATATAGTCAAAGATTAAAGTAAAAGGGAAAAATGAGTTAACAATTTTTATTTGACCAGCTTAATATTTCTTTCTTCAGGGGAATCAGTCCAGTTATTTGCCAAGTTCATATATCTATAATATTCTTTTAGATTCAATTTTCTGCCCTTTACTTTTCTCCATTTCATATTTACTTTATTCTTTGTGGTCATCCCATCTAATCTGTCTATCTGTGTCTACCTAATCGGCCTAATATATCCATGTATCATTTCTTTAATGATTTTATTATTGAAATGACACTTAGAATTTGATACTTAAGCATACATTACAAAAGCTTAATTCTCCCATTAGTGGATCAAACTTCTATACTGCTCCCACATTTAGACTGCTTCATGCGTTAAAAAAAGCCTTGTTGAATATTGTCCAACAACTGTAATATAGATCTATTTTTTTAATCTGTACTAGTGAGTGGAAGCCACTGTACAGTTCTGGGTCACTTATACTCCAGCATTGACTGGAGTCTCTGGTTGGTGAAGAAGCAAGATTTCTTTTCACTGTGCAACTTGCATTTTATCTTAAAGGCCTTGCTTCTGCAAAGGAAGCTTAGAAATGAAACTTTTCAGCCACTTTGCCATCCATAATGAACTGCAGATGTTTTAGAAAATTCTGTGGCTTTTCTCTATCCATTTTATGTCCAACTTTACCAAATTAACTTCTGTTTCAGCTTCCTTCAACAAAATAATTGACTTCCAAGAAGCGCATAGCTAACAAGAACATCTCACAAATTGCATCCATTCTTGCCCTCTTTTTTTTTGAGCTTTTCCAGGTATTTAACATCCCTGTAACAGTGTGCCGGCCCTTTGACTTTGAGCTCTTCTTCCCATATATAGTCTCTGTTATTATCTTCTGTCTAGACACCAGTAGTGGCAGTGTTTTCCAGAACTTGGCTGCTTCATTCCCATTCCTCCAGACTCCCTTGTTTCCCTAGGATCTAGCAAAGGCTTCCACTCTTATTTTCTAGAACTTCTATTAAAATTCCTGTAAGATAGCATGGATTTGCTCCATTTCTTTTCCTGTTCCTCCTATTCATCTTCATGTCACCACATAGTCATGCGTCTGACATGGTGTGACTGTTCTTTACTTTAGTGCTTGCAGTTTCTGTCGAGACAAGTCATGATGTGATGCTATGTCTCTGTATCAGGCTACCTCAACATTTTCTCACATGATTTCATATTTCTCTGTCATACCTCTCTGTGTCTTTATTCTGTTTTTTGGTGTTGGTGTTTTTTTTTTTTTTGTTGGGCGGGTTTTTTTGGTTGTGGTTTTTGTTTGGTTGGTTGGTTTTTGCTCTGAGCCCTCTAAGTCTGGGAAGTGCCTGACAAATCTGCTGTTATGAAATATTCTGGATAAAAGACTAGTTTTGTGTTGTTGAATGGTTTGTATGTAGATATTTTTTTTTTTTAGATCAAGCTTGTGCTTTACTGAAAAGAGGTTGTTAAAGAGAATTCCATTGTGTTTCTCTAGTGAAGCATAGCTATCCAGTTAAATATGTTGTACAGGCACTGAATAATATAACACTTAAGGGGTGTTGAATTTTATTTTGGACATGTTTTTGTATTTTTTATTGTGGCAGAGACTTTATGGTGATAGGGCGGAAGGGAATTGAAGTGTCCAGTTACATGCTATGGTTAACAGAGTGGCCTGCAGTTCAAGTTCCTTGAGATTAGACTCCTTTTTTCTTTCTTCCCCCTCCCCCCCCCTTATAAGCTTGATAGGCTGCAGTTGAAGTTCATTGACTTGTCTTTGTTGTGGGCAGAGTTCAAGTACTAGATCAAATTAAAAACTGACATTACCTTTATGTCTGTACTTCTACAGCGCATTCCTCTTTTACAGAAAGCCAAATACCTATTTGCATATTTTGGATTGCTGAAACCAAAGAAACAAAGCAAAAGAGACAATTTTTACTAGTTCATAAATGAATCGATGATGAATAGCAAACCTCATTATTCCTGGACTAATCTGTTAAACAAATGAAAATAGGTGAGCCTCTCTCTCCCTTTTTTTGTCTCTTATTTAAGAAAATGGCAAGATCTCAGGAGAACATCTTTAACTAACAGAGCATAAGTGCACAGAATGACAGTTACAAATAATTTTACACAACAGGCAGACAAATTGTACTGATTGTATTTAAAAAAAAAAAAAAAAAAAAAAGAAGAAAAAGAAAAAGAAAAAAAAGCCTGGCCTGAAAGAGTACAGTAAATCACAAAAGTGATCTCAAGTGAACAGAGATAGATTTCTGGAATACGGTGTGCAATGAAACCACTGACCTCTTATACAAGGGTTCATGTCTTTTTCTACAGAAACAGATGGGTAATAGCATAATGCTGAAATCATGCTCTACATAATATGGACCTAGTGATTGCAGACCTGATTGCTTGCCATATGGTTGCTGAAGGGTTGAAGAGAAAATGGGATGATATGCAAACCCTTAAAAGCAACATTTTTATTGAATGGCCATTACATTAAAACCCAAAATCTGCAAATGAAGGAAAGAACTGTGGTGAATAATGATGAAATAACAAAACAATAAAAGAAGAAACACAATAGCATGTATTTGTTTTCAATATGCAAAATAATACTCCTCTTTTTTTTTTTTTTTTTTTTTTGTCATTTTGCCTTGTGTTATGAGCATTCAGTGGAAAGTTGGTGGGACATTGCTGCCTGCAGGGCACAAATACAGTATAGTGGAGCATTGCAGTATTCACTAGGTCAGACAGAAAAAAGAAAATAATCACTTGTCTCAAAGGAAAAGCTTCTCAGTTAAACGCTAACTAAAATATGCAACTTGCATACATGAACCACATTACTGAGAGGCTGGTGGAAAGCCTTCGTAAGACTTGCTTTTCAAGACAGACTTCTACAGCGTATTTACTCTCTCTCCTGAACAGAAGTTGCTTTTATCGCTGATTTTTTTTTTTCTTGGTACCTTCTTGTTACTGGCAAATAGCCTATTTTTTTTTTTTTTTAATTGACATCTGTCAGTAAGTTGCTCTGTGTAGTTAGAGGAAATGTAAAGAGCTAGTGTGCAAGTCCTCTACTTACTAATGTGTACTTGTCTAGAAGAGGCTTCTTCATAGGAAGAAGATTATACATAGCACTCAGCAATGTGACCACAACTTCATGGCCGTGCCTACTTGCATGCTGAGGATAAGTGCATATGAAAGTGTGACATGATGAGAATGATGGCAAGTCTTTAAAACTGATGAGAGACAGAAACGGGGTCTGAAAATCCTGGTTTCTGGGCTTTTATTGTACAACATTTGAATGGCAGGCCCAGTATAGTCTCTTTTGAGGCATTAACAGCTTGCTCTGTTTTGCCATCATTGATTGATATAAGGAGTTTACCCATTAGATGAAGGCTATAAATTAAATTCATTCTAGAGATTATAGAAGTTTGGAATTAGATAACATGAGCCACTAGAATCTGGCTGTACTTTGCCTCTTCTAGACGCTCAGTCATGCATGAACATTACAGATGACTGACTGCTCCGTGCAGGGTGGACCTTACTGGCTTTTAAGGGGAAAGACGTCCAAAGGATACTTTTGTTCGTAATGTGAGATTAAAGCCTCCCACCGCAATGTATCCTTCCTCTGTCAGGAGACAATCCTCATTCTGCAAGGTGTGTGCAGTCTCTGCTCTCTAGCACATAGGCATGTTTACAAAGGGATGGGCAGGCCGTTACCAGTTTGTTTTAGAAAGTACAATATTCTCTTTGTCATGCTGTGTGGCTACGCTGCCTTGCACGTGGGTACCGCAACAGGTAAGTCTCTGTACAGTTGCCCTCTAAACCGTGCTGCTTACGAGCTTCCAAGATCAAGATGGGGTAATATAGCTATCTCTGATTAATCACTGCTAACTACAGACTTCCTTAGCTTGACAGGCTTGTCTGATGCATCCCATAGATCACAATTTGTTTGACTGCAAGAATGGAGAATATTTACTTGAACGCTTATTTTCAAAGAGACATCTTCCATGTATGTGAACCTCAGGATCATCCTCAGGATTGTTAAGCTTTTCATCAGCTGCCCACCTCACTTTTATTTCATTTGGAGGCCTAAAGACGTATGACAAGCAGCACATTCCGGTATTTAAGACGTTTTAAGTATGGCGAAACAGATTTTCACATGATGAGAAGAGATTTCCTCCAGCCTATAAAATTGATTCTCATACTTCTCGACTAGTGACATGCCGGCTGTGTGGCAGCAATAAGTTTTGCATAACTTTCAAGAGCCCATGCTGACCTACTTAACAGGCATCCACTGCTACATAATGTATTTAGGTCAAGTATTGTGTTTGAGCTTATCATCAATCTTGTAATAGTCCAGCTCACTGTGAAAGCCACAGGTACATGATTGATGCAAAATATTCTTGTAATTTTCTTAAAGGGAGGCCCATCATTGTGGTGTTATTAGTTGTTATTTTTATTGGAGAAGCATTAAGTATTGCCAATCACAGCCACCCCAAGCTGTGCTGTTGCACCACTGGTTTGTCTCCCTATGTTACCTGGTCAAAAGGATGTCCAAAACCATCTGTGGAAAGAGATTTTTATTTTTTTAAATGGTTCATTTGGGCCAGACAGTACACATGGGAGTTTAAAATCTGTGTTTTTACTGTGACAGGTACTGACCATTTCTTACTTTCAAAAAAACCCCACCCCTGGCAATTTTGCACCTTTGTATGCTATATGCAAATATATAAGAGGTCCCTTGCAAATAGGAAGTAGCTGAGAATCATCCTTTTGTGAACTGATGCTAGTGTTTAAAATAACTGTGTTTCGCAACAGTTCCAGTGCATGCATGTGGGGAGAGCCTGTAGCTGTGTCTGGTCTGGCTGTGCAGCGCTACGAAGTGGAAACCAGATCACTATACAAGGATGCATGCACCCTGTCTCCTGCACTTCAGTTTTGGGATGGTGGGAGAGACTGGCTTTTGCGTAAGACTGAAGAGACGGGACTAAGCAATCATTTTTCAAAAGCAATATGTTTCCTTTCTTTTTTTTTGCTACCAGAGCTGCAGTTGGTGTTTTAGCCCATACTTTGGGCAGACTGTTAAAGCATGTATTTTAATAAAGTAATGCCAGCATACTTAGTCATCCATATAATATTAGCAAAGTGCACGTTGGTTTGTGCAGTAAATTGTTGCGAAGTTATATGACATCTTAATGTTCTGACAGGATATGAAAGACAATAACAGCACTGAAAAGACCAGAAAAGGCCCTTTATAGCTACTGAATAATATATTAGCTTTTAACACTGTATATACGAGCAAAATGGGATAAGGTATAAAATCAACAAAATAATTATTTATACCAGACATTATATATTTTATTGGGATCGGAACTATACAGCCTCACAACATGGTGTGAACTGGTTTTGATATGGTATTCATTACTTCTAAGAGCTGTAAATACCTGCAGTCCAAGTTCGAATCTGCCCTTGGGGCTGATGAAACGCTATCTTACTTGTGCATAATTTGAAGAAAGTTACTCTGGAAGAAACTCGTTGATCTGTTGCATGAATGGACTTGCAGGGATCATTCCTATTGCCCAAAATGTGCAAGTGTGGGGACCTGTGATCAGCTACTAAAATGCGCAGGTGGGTACCTGCATAAAAATGCTTCTAAAATTGACGCATAGCGCTGTGGATCTGAAAATCTATACTGCACTTTTTAGCAGTATATTTTAATGTATGAACCGGGAAGGAAGAGTTACATGGCAATGAAATGTGCATGATAAAAAGTCCTATTTATACATGGATCCCAAGAGTTTGACAACTTGTATCCTTTGCTGCCTTTTTAAATGCTGTGCAAACATTATCAGTTCATATGACAAATTAGTTTGTGCTATCTGCTTCTGTATTCCAAACAGAACTTCCATGATGTTATTTGCTTCTTTATTTAAATACTTTCAGAGGAAAAAAAATAAAAATTAGCGTAGTACCTTTTTCACAAGGTGAGAGTACTGAGCCTTCACTCTGAGCTCTCTCACTTTGAGAATCTTAAATTACACCTTAATGTTACTTTAACATGGTTTGATTTGTGATACAGCTGGACTTTTTCAACAGACCTTATTTCCAGAGTTTTGGCTTAGCATATTGAAAGATTGCTTTAAAATGATGGGCTTTAATTCTGGATAAATAAATTTAAAAAAAAAAAGTTAAGCATCTTTAATATTGGATTTTGACGATACTCAGAAATATGTTTTGCATTTTTCTGCAATAAATTATAAGTTCTTCAAAATTCAGAAAGAATTTCTGTAGTATAATTTCATATCAGTAAGAATTTGTGAGTTCTTTTCCTTGAGTTCACCGATACCAGAATGAGAATGAGTGGGCAGAGGTGAAATTCCTTCTGTCAAACACAATATTGATGGGGGGAAAATAGGGAGGTGGTTGTATGCAAAATAGAGACACTTTAACGTCTGCTTATATACTAATTTATTTATACATACGACAAGAGGAATACTTCTTACTCAGGATAACATAAATAACCATAGCACAAAATGTTTTAGGAAGCGTACTTGAAATTACAGTGTTGTCTTGGGTAAATTCAGGAATTATGCAAGTTGAACAGTCATTCTTTTCAGTTCTCTAAATGGAAACAAATTGGCTATTTGTTTTAGGGACATGGTTGTATTTCCCAAGCTGCTACTGCAGCCGAATGTTGGGTACATACATTACCTTTTCTTGCTCTTTTAAAGGCATCTGTGTGGTTGAAAGGAAGGGAGGGAAGAGGACAAAAATGGAACTTCATTTGGATATTATCTATAAGGATTGCTGAGTTTCCTGTGTTTTAAACAGGTACATAGAGTCTAACCATAGCATTGGAAAAGTTGCAAGAGTTGCTAGTGTTCTTTGTTGTGGAAGTTAATATTTGCTAGGTGTAAGTCCACTGAGCCAGTTGATGTAAAATGAAGTGTTCTGATGCGAACAGTCAGCTTCAGAATCTGGTCCTGAATGTTCAAATTCCTGTTGCAGGTGCCTTTGATTCCACAATT
This sequence comes from Astur gentilis, assembly GCF_929443795.1. Classification (NCBI taxonomy): domain Eukaryota; kingdom Metazoa; phylum Chordata; class Aves; order Accipitriformes; family Accipitridae; genus Astur; species Astur gentilis. The sequence goes on from NC_064884.1 coordinate 11,977,656, forward strand.
TGAAAAAGGAAAAAAGTAGTGAGAGCATTCTCTAGTATAGGATGAGGTGGGTGTATTTGGGGAGTTGTCTAGATTTCTATTACAGCTTTTCTCGTTAAATTTCTTAGAAAGTAGGAAGTACATTCTAATCTTTTAGTTGTCTTTTTCTTTTATATTCAACAATTCAGCAGCACATCGATTGATCCCTTTCTCCAAACACACTGAAGCACTTGAAACAACTTCTTGCCACATCGTTATTTATAGCAATTCACTGAATTAAAAAATGCTACTTTTCCCTTGCAGGTATATACATCATTTATAGTCTGGCTTCATTATATTCTGTACTGAATAAACTCCTGTAGGAAAGTGGTTATGTAATGCTCTTATGTCATTACATTTACATGCATTAAATTCCTGGCAGAATCATATTTGCTGTAACGAAAGGTTCATTAGTGGGACAAAAATGCTTAACTTGGGAAACTGCTAGAAGAAGTGAGATACATTTTCAGGCTGATATTGTTGATATGCAATTATATATTATGTACAGAGTTCATCTGGGATTAGCTAATCCCAAAGGGCAAGTATAATTGTGATAGAAGTTGTTCATTCAAATCTCTTTCTGTAGTCATAACTTTGAATAGAAGTTATCATCATTAAATCTAGAGTGTATATAAGGGCGACTCACTGAAGTTAATAGAGCAATGCCATTTACACCACATGGGAGCTTTACATAATACTAGCACTTTGCAAACTGCAAATACAGAAAAAAAAAGTTACTTGGTGTACCTTATTTACATGTGCAACTAGAGCAAAACAAATTTATAGCCTCAATTCTGTTAGGCATTTAAATACGTTCTTTATTCTTCCACCTCCTCTCCCCTGTTGTTGAAGCATAATGGTGGGTGCTTTCAGAGAGAACACCTGGGCACATTCTTTTGCAGAATGTCATGGCTCTGCCTGAACCAACTTTGGAAATTGATCATTTTAGTTTTGTTGAAATGGCAGTTAAATAGGAGGAATATATCAAGAGTTAAAACTTCATTACTGGAGAGCAATAAAAATGCATCAAGCCTGGAATATTGTCTAGAAGATCAGATTTCTTGGTTATGTTGACACTTTAAAGAAATATGTTTATTTAAGGAATAGAAATTCTATATACTGGAATACTACAGTGATAAATTGCATTCTAGTTACACTATCTCTGATGTTCTAGTTTTATCGCCTGACAATGGACTGTTGCTATCCATACGGAAGTCAACTGAAAAAGGAAAAGTAATGCTAAGGGGAAAATCTGCCTTAACCTTTCTCTAGTATTTCAGTGGGTCTAATGCTGAACAGTGTTTGAAGTCTGAAAACATTTAATTGTATTTGTAAGCACCTTTTCACCATGTTGTAGCAAGGAATGATCAGGTATAGATGTGCTAGAGATACCACAAAGAAACTTATCTGCTTGTAGTTTCTGAGTGGATGAGAAGGAGGGGACACTTTGAGTTTCATGAAAAACTGGAAGTAAGGATGCTTACAAGTTTTCAGACTTATATGCCTGTCAACTTACCTGAATTTAGATGTTATGGCTGTTTTCATAACCCGAAAAGTGTTCTGCACAAGTGTAGATTCTTAAAAAGGGCTACCTGGAAAACCCTGTGATAAATATGTCTAGTTACTCCCAAAGTTGTGAGAAAGTGATTTTTAACATATTTCACAAAAAAATTGCTTCTTGTTCTGAGTTTTGCAGATGGTTTCCCAGGTTGACTTGTTAGGATTCTAAGGAAGGACAAAAGCTCATTTGGCAGAATAGGAACTCTGTCGTTACTCATGTTGAAAGCATGTGTCTTTTTCTTGCTCATCTACTTCTGTGTTTGAACACTGAATAGTCTATGGATAGTTTCTTCTGGTTTCAGTTATGAGGGACATTCTTGTGGGGTGATGAGGTGTCTACAGCTTGAATTGTCAGTGCTGAATACTATATACATGCTTACTGCCCTTGCAATTGCTGCAAGAGAAGCAGAGAAGGGTGAAGTGTAAAGTCCCCAGTTAATTTCCAGCCTGGTCGATGTGACCACAAGTGCCTTCTATAAAGAACAAGAAAGCAGAAAGCCTGGCTTTGTAGGAAAAAACAGTATTTATTGATTTATAGAGGTATATTGCAACTTGTGTTTTGACCCAAAGTTGTTTGTCACAATTTAATAAATCAGTGTGGAATTTTACAGGAAAGAAAAAAATCTCTCTCTAATAGAGGCCATACTGTGCTTTTTAAATGGTCTAAACTAGAGGAAGGCTGTGTCTTGCATTTGCTTTCACTCTCAAGCGTCTTTGAGAATGTTTTGTGGAAGGAAGGTATAGAAGTTTGATCTTCAGCTATTGATATCTCTTCGAAATAGGTATCAAGCATGATGGAGGTTTTGAGACATCTGCTACCAATTGTCACTTTTGAAAAACAAGAAGAGGGATTTAAAACAAAAATACTTGGCACGCCTTACTACTTTAGTTCTGCTGAGTTGATTAGAAATGCTGTCTTTGACGTAAAACAAATGAAGCAATATTTGCAGTCTGCATAACGTAACTGAAATAGGTCTGCAAAGCTTAGGCACCATATACGTTTATTCTTCCTCCTGTTCCTAAATTCTCTGTTCTCTTGCTCTAGTGAAATATCAGTATTGCTGGGTTAATGATTTATTTCTGTACAGTAGATGGAAGCGATACAATGTAGTTTGCAAAAACGTGTACTTCAAGAAATAAGAGTACTAATATTCAAATTCTGCATTTCTGCGCAAACAGATGCTTTTCCATTTCCCGGTTTCAAGCACCTACCTGATTTTCTAGATTCAGTATTTGTGCACGTTAGTGATGTTCAGGCCTGAAAATTATGACTCCCATTCTTTACGACTCCCGTTTTGAGGAAAAAATGGCTTATTGCATTGTGGGAAAGCAGAGAGCTCTCTTCAAAGGTATATAAATTAATTCTTTTCATTAAAGGAACAGAGGGAGAAAATGTGAAAATCAAATAAGTTCAAATATGTTTTAAAAGGCTGATAAAAGGCTAAAGGAATTACTTGAAAGAGGCAGGATAAACTTCAGAAGTACATAAGATATTATTAGCTTTTTACTTCCAGCTTTCAGTCTCTGTATTGATGTTGCAGACTGGGTTGCAGTAGCGTGTTCAAACTACAGGAGCCAGAAGGTCTGAAAGAGTAACAGAAGCAACTAACTGTGCTTACGCATGCTGCAAGACAAACCGGCGGTTTCATCTTCAGGTCTGGCAACAGGCACAAAGCATTAAATCTGTGTGGTTGTGGTCTGTATTGGCACCAGTGTTAAAGAAAATATCCATGCATCTCAGGTGTGATTAGTGACGTGCCGCAGAGGTTGTGTAGGGGCAAATGCTCCCTCGCGATTCCTGCTGGGCTGTCCGCAGAGGAGTAGGAGCTGCTCTCTCTGTGTATATAGACTGCATATAGACATCTGCTTTCATGGCATTGCTGCCTCCTAGACCACAAGGGGAGTGTGATGGGCTGAAAGATGAGCGGAGCTGGAGATGTGGTTGTGAAGATCTGTCTGTGCCATCTCTTTTTTTTTTTTTTTTTGGACAAGTTTATGGATCCTAAAAGATGGTGGAAGCTGTACCCATCAAGGAGGGATTTTATTTTCCTTCACAGCATGGGCAGAGAAGGGCTATATTTGTAGATTTCCTCTGCAGATGTAAGGAATGAGTCCTGGGTTTGATTTCATCCATATTTAGCTTTAAACCGAGAAAAGCTTAATGTGCAAGATGGCTGAAATTCAGTATACTAAGTGTGTTCAGTGAAAAAGTTTCCCTATAGTCAAATTATTTGCTGAATACCACCTTAAGGAGGTTTGCTCTTTCCTTCTACCCCTTCTTTTCCTAGCAAGAATAGAACTAGAAATCAGAAAAAGAGACAAAGGTATTAACAAAACAAAAAAAAAAGACAAGAGAAAGACAGAAAAGAGGTGTTGATTTTAGAAACTTGGATTTACTTGATTTTGCTTTTAAAAAATTAAGCTTTCTCATTAAAAGTATCCTTTTGAAAAGAAGGATGTTTTTCTTTCAAAATCTTGAATGGGAGAAAATTCAGGTTTGTGTCAGGCAGAGCTGACAGATATTTTTAGATGTAAGTTTCAAGTGCTCTGCTTAGAAACAGACACCTTTTTAAAAAGAGATTTTGGGGTTTCTTTCTTTGTAACTTGACAAGATGGTTTGCTCGTGTCAATAGTCTTTTGATCACTCAAAAGACATTGGAATAAAAATTATCAGTACTTCCAGTCTTTTGATCGAGCTCCCTTAAGTGTTGTTACAACAGGAATATACGGGATCATTATAACTTTTCAACTTGCCAAGTTTGTGGGTGTAATCCAGAGCACTTTGGAGACTGGAGCCACTTCTGGCACGGTGCGGGCAGGACCTGGAGGTGCTCGGAAACACTCCCACGCTGGGTTGCCCCCAGTCTGAAAGCGCCATTCACTGATCTGCTCTTTCCAGCTTGGGGCAAACCCTCTGAGTAGGCATTTTCGGGGAGGGAGTCTGCCTTCTTTTGAAGGTTTAGCTCAGGAAACCCCTCCAAAGCACGCTCATGGATACTTCTCTGACAGAGGTCCAACCCTTGTGTCAGCGAAGCGTGGTGATTGAACTTTATTAAAGCAAGGCCTGGTGAGACACATCCGTACTGCTCCTGCAAATCAAAGATCTTCTCTGCATTTTGTATTTGGGTTCTCAAGGTGCATTGCATCTTTGGAAGGCAAGTTATTGTTGTCAGTTATTGACATTCACATTACTGAAGTGGAGAGGGTTTTATACTAAACCTCCTACTTTCTCATCTTATTGAATTAGTGGGGTTTTTTTGCATGCATATCTACATGTTAACAGCATAATGTTTTTTCACGGCAGGAGAGTAATTTCCTAATTCATTTGTACTGCCAAACATTCTTCACTCTAGTTATAACAGAAATACAATGGGGTTTAGGTTTTTGTTTTTAAATGCCCTGTAAACCTTGAATTACAAAAACAAAGCTGTGAATATATAGGGTTATCCTCTCGTGAATGTCTCTGTAAACCCTGATCACAAAAGCTGTAGGGAATATTTTCTGTAGAATTGAAATTTAGCAGAAAAAGAAAGAACATCATTAAAACCAAATCCTGGTATTCATACTGAGTCTGGTTTTGTATATATGTGTGTATATATATATATATACACATATATCAAAAATAAATAAGTGATTCTAAATTTGTTTAAATGGATTGCTTGTTTTACATGAATTATGATCTACACTTCAAAGCAACCACTTTCTGTGTGATTTGCCTTCTATGTAATGTAATGATTACAAGCAGCTTAAGCATCCAGTCAAGAAGAACCAGGTGTAGGACCTCAAGATGGAATATTTCTGTAAGGAGTGGCATATCTAGAACCGTGGTTTTCCCCATGCATATTTCAGGAGGAAAAGAATGTCTCAAAACTCTAAAAGAAGTAGACTAGGAATAAGAGAGCCTCTGGAAACAGGTCGAAATCCCCACTGAAGCTGGTGGGAGCTTTGTTACTGACTTCAGTGGATTTAGAATTTCACTGTAAGGATTTTTAGGTGCTTTTTACAATAAAAAGGCAACCTATCTAATACTAATCCAAAACCTTCACTGCATAGCTTCTGTCCTGCTCAAATTCAGATTCACAAGTCTATAAACTGAGAGGAGAACTGTAAGAAAGTAAAACTATGTATTTCAAGTAAGAAAGTAACTTGAGATCTTTACACATCATGCTCTTGCTAGTTATTCTCGGTAGCAGAAGTGACTGAGCTGGAGTTGTTGTGATCCATAGCACTTTGTAAGGAGGGGGGAAGCAAAGAAACTAGTGCACGCACTTACTTAGAAAGCGCCTTGAGAAGGTATGTGACACAAACGACAAACTCCCCAAATGAATTTGCAACACAGCATACTCATTGCTGCTGGTTCTTTTTAAAGGGGAGTTTAAAAAAAATAATCCAGTTGGATGGATTTAAGGCACTAATTCTTGCCAGTGAGAAAGTAAACCCAGGATTTAATCAAATTTCTACCACAGTTGCACCCGAACAGATGACACTGAATATCTTCTTTTTGTTTGTGCTGTTTATTTCCGGAAAACAAGAAAACATAAAGAAATACATTAAGATCTAGAACTGCAGAACAGGGAAATGAAATCAGTTTGTCACAGAAGATTTTTTTTATTGACATCTTTAGTTTGTTTTGATGTCTGTAATTAAATCGCTAATTGTGTGTTTCTGTTGCAGTGGTCATGCTTTTATTACATAATTGCTACAAGTTTTTCTCTCACCGCTAACAATATTTGTTTAACCTTAGTGCATGCTAGTTACATACTTCATAATGTAAAAGCTTAGAAAGAGAGTTATTGACTGTTACGATTAACAAAATCAGAGGGGTTCAAAGTTCTTTGCCATAAATTAAATATGCTTTGTGGCAAAGGATCAAAGATAATAAAAGGATGAAGCAATTGCAGTCATTAAACAATAAATATTATTTCAACACCGATTGAAGAAAACAACAACTAAAAAAAGCAGGAAACCCGATGGCTTTTTAAAGGAGGGGAAAAAAGTTTAGCCTAGGGTAATAAAATAATTTAAAAAAATAATTTGTACTCTGATCCTTTAAGCTTGCTTCTGTGTTTTCTCAAAAAGCATTTGATTAGGTGAGATGCAACTCAGTCACCTTCTCTTTTATTTTTTTCCCTTTTGAGTTTAGGCATAATTTTTGTCAGTATGTTTCAATCTATTCATTAATTTTTCTCATTTGTTTATTTTATGCAAACCATAAGAGACACTTTTTCCTCAGTGAAGATTGCCTCTTTATTTTATTTTGAAATATTTGTATATTTATTTCATTAAATGAGATAATGCTTTTTCTTATTAACATAATTTCCAGTACATTAAACATATTTCTCCACAGACAGAAGAGAGGAATCAGATTAAATGACAGTTAAATCACTTGCAGCAATTTCAACTGTTAAAAGAAATAAGTGTCTCTGTTTTCTTTGTGATCACGAGATGTGCTGTAAAGGGAAATGAAATACTAAAGAAAGGAGGGAAAACATAAAGAAATAATGACTGACTTATTGCAGTAATACCACTGAGAGAAGAAAAACTCACTACAAATAAAAGGAAAGATAATATAGTGGTTTTGAAAGTTACCAAAATTCATTTCTTATTGATGAGATCAGTGCAAGCCTAATACTAAGTAAACTTGCAGGAGAAAAGAAAAAAAAAAAAAAAAAAAAAAAGGCACACCAAAACCCAAACAATGCCATAAACTACGGATGATGAAAGAAGAAATAAATACTATGCATTTGGAGGGCTATTATTCTAAATGCCTTTAATTTTTAAATAATTTATTTTTTATCATATTTAGGGAAGAGGGGAGAAGCAATTATCTCTTGGTAAACTAACCATGCACCTCTGTTAACATATTTGCTAAACTAGTTAGGGTTCTCTGAATGCCCCTGTGTCCTTACTGCAGATCTGTCATGTTTTCTTGAGCAGGCATGGGGCTACATGAAGGGGAAGATTATCTTTTTATTAACTCTTATTATAGGATGTTCCAGAATTATTATAATAATAAATGTATGTGTCTTAATTATATTTTTATTATTATTTTAATTTCCAGAGTCTGAACCAGCTGCTTTGAAGAGATCTTTCAAATGAATGGCTGAGCTGTGAATTTCTAAGGTAATACTCGCATTATTGTTTTGCCCCCAGTCAAGGTTTCCTCTGTTTGTGCTTTTAGTTATAAACCAATTATTTTTCACCAGAGTTTTATGTGCCTGATCTTGTAGTCCTGAGTAAGGACTAGTCCAATATTTGCCATTGTCCTTGTCTTTCTCACTTTCTCTTCAACATACTCTAGAACTTGAAGCTCTTTTATGCACCCTGTGTCAAATACTGTGATTTTCAGCTTTAAGATGGAATCAGCGAAGGGGTTCATGGGATGGGGGACCCATTTTTAGCTCCCTGCTCTATCTCAGAGTTAACTAAAAATACCCTTTTTAAAGGATTTTAATTGTAGTTTTTTTGCTTTTAAATGCCTGATGAGCAAAAGTGATGTCACTGTAGCACAGCATTCTCCCTTATGTGAAATGGTGCAGGAGAAGTGAGGTGGAAAATGGCACAGTTGTAAAGCTTTTACAGAATTGTTTTCTGGGGCTGAAGAGCAGGCTCTGCCCTCCTGCTTGGCGCACTTGTCTGCTGAAGCTGAGCAGGGTATGCTACAGGGTCATTATAGAAGGCTTTTGCACACCGGGGTTGGTGCCCCTTGTGTCTTCTTTTAAAGTTGTATTTGTTGTGCCAAGGGGAGCTGTCAGGGAATGGAGGTGGTAATGGAATGTAGCAGTTGAGGAGACTCTAAGAAATTGCAGTGCGTGTGAAACATAATTAAAGAAATAAAACTAGAAGCATCTGTCATCATCCTCTGCGGACATCAGCCAAGTGGGGATTGCTCCCGCCAAGCAGGATCACGTCTGTGTTACTTTGAAGGTGCATCAGCTGAGCCCTTTCTCACAAATGCTCTAAAGCTTCTGGTGGGCATGGGTTGAGGGTCATTACAAGTTCTGCCGCAAGATCAGTGTGTAAAGAAGCTCTGCAAAACGGAGAGAGCCGGTAAGTGAAAATAAATGCATAGGAACATTTCTAATGATGGTGCTTATACTTACAACCTTCATTTCCATATTTTCAGAGGGCATAATAATCATTAATGTGTTTATTGTGCCCCTGTGAGTTGGGGCAGTAATGTTATCCTTTTTTCACACACACGGAATTGAAACATAGACAGCCCAAGTACTTTACTCCAGGCCACGTGAGAAGGCTACCAAAGACCTGTTCCTACTTGCTAGGTTCTCTCGCAGGATCTTGACTCATCTTCTTGGCTTTAAGTCCTTTTTCAAGGTGCCTAAGATAGGAGATTAGTTGTGCTGGGCTTCCTCTGCAGTCAGTAAGGAGAGAGAGGGATCTCCAGAGGAAAACTCTGATCTCTGGGCATTTTCAATCTTTCCCAATGGGTTTTGGAGGGTGTCTACAAAACCATGCTCCTCTCAGCAAAGGACCTTAAGAGACATTTTTGTATCTCTCCGCTCTGTACCCTTACTAAGGATATGATGCAATTCAGTACCACCATGAAATAGAACATTTACTTTTTTGCATCTGATGAAGAAGCCCAGTACAGCTATAATTAACTTTTGAAGATGTTTCATCGTGCTTGCAAAATGACATGCTTGACCATAACTTAGATCAATGGGCACCTGACAGTCATAGCAGAAACAAGCAAATAAAAAAGTCCCTTGATAAGGTGTGAGGTTAACTGAACAGATGTCCTCCACTGGATTTTGTTGCGATTGAGTCACCCTCTGAATAGCCATGAAGTTCTTATCACTATGATCGATTGTCCTCTTTGGTCTCAGAGATGTACTGGCAGGACAACCCAAACCTTATCTGTGTCCTTTTCTCTAGGACTTGTTTAACATGGGCTGTAACCCTGCAAAATAATTGGACACATGTTTAGCTTTATGCATACTGATTACTCCTCTGAAATACAAAGAACTAATATATAAGATGAAATGGCACTGAAAGTGATGGCAGGTTTGAGACTTCAGTTTATAAAAGTGTGTGTAAAAGGCTTAGTTAACTGGTTTTAAACAAACTGTTTTTAAATGATGTAGGTGATGAGAAGAATCTGTTTCAGAATATAACAAGTTTATATTTTGCATATTCCATACCGAGGCCATTTTTCTTTTTGTGACATCGTAAGAAACTAAATCAGTCTTTGGCCAAGAGGGTATGATGCTAAAGGTATTCTCAGAATAACATGATTTAGCTTTTGGAAAATATTAAAGCATGACTATATTTGACTTTTTATGTTATATAACAGCAGTTTTTCCATTCCGCGCTAAATATTATTTTCAGATTTCCTATCTTGCATGATATTGCCTATTTCATGCCTCTGACAAACTGGCTGAAACAAGCTCTTTTCCCCAAACTTGTGGATAAAGGATTATTACCTGTGATATATTGTAAAGGATGAATAAATTACAGCATTGTTTAGGCAGGCTTACAGATGCAGACAAGGTGTTTGGTTTCTTGTCTGATGCCACAGCCAAGGTCTGTGTCAGAGTTCATAAGGGGATTCAAGAGCTTTGGGTTCTTCCTTTTTGTGCTTGGCTCAGTAGGTTTAAGATCTAGAGTGGTCTGGAATGTATAGTGGAATATTTTCTTGTTCCATTTTTCAGTTAGTATTTTGGATCTGTGACCTATTCTGTCTGTCATATGGCAATATTTTAAAATTAGTGAGCAAATTTCCTTATTGATAGGGTGTCGTGGTTTCAGCCCGGCCGGTAACAAAGGACCACGCAGCCGCTCGCTCACTCCTCCGCCCCCCTCCGGTGGGATGGGGAGGAGACGGAGGAGAGAAAAGGAAAAGAAACTGGAACCTCGAGGGTTGAGATAAAGGCAGTTTACTGGGACAAACACAAAAGAGATTACAACAACAACAACGGCACTAATGAAAAAAAGTATACAAAAAGAGTGATGCACAGTGCAACTGCTCACCACCCGGGACCCGACGCTCCGCCACTTCCCCCACCGAAAAAACAGAGACCACCCCCCGGCCCGCTCCCCATTTATATACTGGGCAGGATGTCCCATGGTATGGAATAGCTCCTTGGCTAGTTCAGGTCAGCTGCCCCGGCTATGCCCCCACATCCCAGGTTCCTGTAAAAATTAACTCTATCCCAGCTGAACCCAGGACATAGGGGTACTAAAATTCACATATATCTTGCTGATGTTACTAAGCTCTGGTGTGGGGAAGCGTGTGGTGGCAGTGTGTCATTCCACGCTCTTAGGTTTTGGCTATAACATACCTCCCTTTTCTGGAGAAAGGTTCATGGGAACACTTGAGTGCAGAAGAGTGGCTTGGCAATTGATGCTTCTCTTGGCAGTATTTGAGGAACCCAAGTGAGACTTCATTCTTTGGTTTGTTTTCGTTTGACACAATAGGAATGGCAAAATAAGAGGAAAAAAATAAGCTTGATCGTCTGCTCTTCAGAGAAGACCTTAAGATCTTAAGATAACAGAATGTCTCCATTCCACTCAATCTGGTATATGTCTGACTTGATTATTCCTGTGCTCTTGAAATCTGATGCAGGTGAACAATATCTTCACTGAAATACAATGGAGAACTATGGAAATGCAAACTAAAGTTTGTGAAAGTCAGAATCTATATTCACTTTATCTCTGTCTACATTTGTTGATTCCTGTAACTGTGATGCAATTGCTTATCTCTAAAAATGATTGTACGTGCCGTACATTCACGGTGTGGGGTTGGTACCATACCTTTCCCTAACTGATGAGCAGAGCTGTTGGATCATCTCAGACTCGAGTCATATCAAGGATAGGATTTTTAACTTTTTCTTCTGTTTTGTTTGGTGTTTTTTTTTCCTTTGACTCTCAGTTCACTGTAACTTTCCCCTCATTTCTGAAATAAAATTCAAGGGGAGTGTTCTAGCCTCCTCTGAAGGCATTCCTGAAGTTTACTCCTTTCCTGATTGCACTTCTCACCTAGTCTAGTTGTCTAAGGTTGCAAGGTTACTTTACGTCTTCTTCCTGCAGTGACTTTAGCAAAGGAGATTGAAGTTTCAAAGTAATTATGTTTTACGAGTTGCGTAATTACTGGTGTCTGGGTATGGGACAGATATCTCGTAAGTACCTCACTGAGGAAAAGATGGACAGGACTCATTTGGTACCTTTTCTCTCTGTTGGCAGCAGCCTGCTGCCCGGGCAATGTGTGCATAGCTCGGGACAAACCACAGGATTCGTTGCTGTCCTTTACATGCTAAAGGTAATGAGGTGGCACGGGAGGACAAAAAGTGATCATAGAAAACCAAGCTTCAATAGTTCTGTTGCTCTGTGGAACAGATTATCATTTCTTTATATGGAAATTCAAGTGGAAAAAGTGGCTTAGATGGAAAAAAAAATATATCTACTTGATGTTTCTCTTGATATTTCCAGCAAGTAAATGTGAACATAATAAAATGGTTGTGTTTCTTGAAAAATATTTGGTTAAATTTAGCTATGTTTTCCCCTTAAAAAGGGGGGAGAGTGATAATAAATGTCATTTGAAAATAGAAGTGTCCTTGGTTTCCTTTTTTCAGAGAGCTTAAGATAATTCATTTGTTCTACTTGTAGTTTGTCTATTGATGCATCATCCCTTCCAAAACTGTCTGTGGGCCATATTACCCAGAGTTTCCTACAGTTATTTTTGCACTATTGTTAAACAGTACCATACAGCATGTTGCTTTTTCAATTTATGGTGTGGGATCAGCACATAGTTTTCCATTGTGGCATATTTGTGTGTTTGTCACTTTTATGGTTTATATGCTAGCATATGGCCAGAAAGAAAACCTTTTTTTCCTCAATTTTCTTCTTTTGTATTTAGTCTGTAGTGCCTTTACATCAGCTATTTGTAGAAATCAAATTCCTGGAATATAATCTGTTTGCTTAAAAAAAGAAGAAAAGTTTGGAGGATACAGTTCATGGGGATTAGTGAGAGTTCTGTGAATGGCTTTATTTTACTACCCAGGGCTGTACAGCAGGGAAAAATCAAATGCCTATTTTTATTTAGACTTCTCAGTTTAGTCATTTAGTCTCAGATACCTCAGCATGCCACTTGCACAGAGACTAGTGCCTGCATCAAGAGCTTTTCTGAAGCAAGCAGAGCTCTTCATGTAGTCAAAAATTGCCTGCATGGGTATCATTGCATGACAAGGACCATATGTTTGCATTTGTTGTATATGTAACCCCAAACCAGGCAGTACCAGGACTACATGTTGTCCAACTACTACTTTATTGCAGCTGATCTAAAATTGACAAGAGATTATTTTTTTTTTTTATGGTGCTGACAGTGTAGTTATTGTTTTGTTTAACTTTGAGCTTGTAGAAAAGACCATTTTTTCTTAATTTCTCTGTTATCAATGCTCACATGACACTCAGATAAAGAAATCCCTTTTTTTATCTATTAAAATAATCAATACAAACTAGCCACAGCCATGAAAAAGTTATCAGCTCTGTCATTCAGCAGTTAGATTATTGCCACACATTAGAAGATGCTTTGGCTGTAATTTGAGGAAAGAATGTTGTTAGCATGGCTTCTGTAAAACAAGGAGTTAAAGTTTTAAGCAAAACAATAATTTACTTGCGTAACTCCACTTTCTGATCTGTGTAGTTCCACTGTACCGCATATTTTTAGCTCACCTGATGTGCAGTAGCCAAAGACCAGTGACCAGTTTGAAATTGTCTACAATAGATGTATTACAATAAATCCCCTGTGTTGGCGGCTTCTGGATTTCCCATTCGTTAAAAGTTGTTGCACACCATGTGACCCACGATGTAAAGCCTGCTGGAAATAAAATACTAATTTTCTTTAGTTTCTTTGGTTAGTTAAGTACTTTCAAGAATACCAACTGTGATTTGAGGTAAAGAATCCCTGCAGCAATTAGGATTCATTTACTACTGGAGCATTTTATTAATTACACATTTGTAACCACATGGATAGTCACAAAACCAATCGCACATGTCTGTATTTAGAGATTTGTAGACAGAAGATTTAACGTAAACATAGAAATGTTAAACTACTCATCTGTAGCCTGCAAAGAAGATAACAAGAAGGATTCTGTTCTCTGTATGATTTGTGAACAATGCTAAGTAAATATTCATCATTAATATATAATAACTGTTGCTTTTGGCAGTTCACTTTTCATTTAATTTCATAATGTGTCCAGTAAATGAAGTGGTACAGGCTGCAGTGTTTTACCATCACAATTGCATATTTTCAATCATTGTTAAATGAAGGCAGCTCAAGGCAAAGCTTTAACCCCCACTAGTTTTGTATGTGATAAAAAGAGAAGGCGCTATCAATCTTTATTGTCTGTCTCGCTTACTGTAATTGCATTCAATAGTCCACTGATTCTGTTGTCTGTGCTAATGTCAGGAACAGTGAAGAGCCAGATGCTCAGACTAGATCATATGCATCCAGTGGCCACTTTGATAAGTTGGCAGCAAGTCTCTGGGTCCGATGATAAATTGTTAACACTATAGATTATGAGCAGCTGAACGCTGGGAGTGTATATGGAGAAACTTCTTACCTTGTTTTAAATCTGGCATTATGATGCTAGCTAAAGGGCATGCCATGTATTATTCAAATGCATCTTGTGCTGGAAATGTGCCAGTGAGTCATTGTATCCCCATGAACAGTAAGAAAACAACAACGAAAAAACAGAACAGCCTCAGAGTGATTTGAACATGACATTAATAGTCCTAAGACTGTAAAAAGTATTTCGAAATAATCTCTAATAGTTATTATCTGCTTCAACAAGAGAGCTTTTGAATTACGGTATTCCATCCTTGAATCCATCTTAAAAGTTGTTTTTTCTTGGCAGCTTTGTTTTTCTTTATTTTGAAGTAGTACCTGGAATGTTTTACAGAGAAACAAACAACAATGCTTTAGTGAAAGTAAGAACAGTGATATACCTGTGTGGGGAAAAAAAAGTGTAAATAAAAGGACTATAGAGTAAGTTATTTGCTTTTTACATGTTACTTACACCTTTACTCTATGCCCCATATCTAAGGTTCTTCACAGGTTAATTTTTTAAGTGTCATCCCCTGGACAAGTAGCTGTTAAAGGGAATTTAAAGAGGCTCAGAAGCCTCATCTTCAGCCAGTTCATATCATTTGGTCAGAAAATGATCCTGTTTTTTTCTTGGGAAAGCTTTAAATGGTATGATCCCAACTGTGGATGGTGGTTATATCAGGACAAGTATGCCTTGCACTGTAACCCTTGTAGCTTATGGCTACAGTACTTCTGACAGCATGGATACGAGGTCTAGTTTTTGTGTTGTAAAGCACATGAAGTCTATTGTGGTAGTTGTCTCTCTGTGTGTTTTGGTAGATTGTTAGCTCTAAGATAATAGCGATCTTGAATGTAGACATGTCAGTGAATAGAATTCTGATCAATTAGACCTTTTTTTCACATGGTGATGGTTCAGAGGGCAGTGGTTACTAGCTCTACAAATAAGAGAGGTGGGGATTTCCAAAGGCATGACTCAGAGCTGCTCTTAGAAACTACATCTTGAACAAAGGCTGTCATCAAGTGGTTAACAGAAAGTGTTGAGCACAGACAGTTACGTCTGAAAGACAGAACAAAAATGCTTGATTCATGGGCATATATTGCATATCTGCAATATATACCTGCCTGCTTGGTACTGGTATCCTGTGCCTGGCGTCCTGTTCTAGTATTGGGCATCTACATGAACAGAGCTCAGTCTTTTTAGAAGTGCCTGAGGGATGCCTGTGTTGCGCACTTTCCGTGTACTGGCCCTGTGCTCAAAGCATCCCTCCAGGCAGGTTGTGTGGGGTGTTTATCATACCTGCTGTAAAAGCTGGAACAAGGGTGCTCAAGGTGAGAGTGAATGCCTTCCCGCTTGAGCTTTTGGGCAAAAAAAGCGTCACTGTCTTCTCTTAAACTTTAAATGAGTAATTAATGTTTAGCTTTCAAGAGGCTGACTGAGATACTGAGGCTGGGAATTGTGTTCTAAATAACTTCTGGTCCAGGCTGGAGGCCTTCCTGCAGCCTTGAACTGGGTGCTTCATCTCCTCATGGGCACAGAAGTAAAGGCGATCCTTTCTTCATCGCTTCTCTTGGATGCTTTAGGCAGCTTATTTGACTGCTGCAATGTTATCTAGGTACATCAGCTTCCCTCTGTGCAGTGTAGCCATATGATAAACAACCTCTGGTAAAGCTGGCCGAGGAGAGGAACAGAACGCTAGAATATATGGCAAATATTAGTTTTCATACATTGTTTCTATCTTATGAAATCGAATTGCATCATATTTGGAAATGTATAATGAACTTTGCGCTACTTAATGCTGCTGTTTGCAATCTGATGTCTACATAGAAGAGTCATTATTTGAGGGAGTTTGGAAAACTAAAATTAGTTCATTAAATTCATGGTACCTACTGTTGCTTTTTTTTTTTTTCCTTTGGATTTTGTTCAAATTAATTGAAGTGCACAGATGTTCAATTAAAGCTTAAAAATCCATGGTTACAGCTGTTTTGAAGCAACATTGTTGAGATTTAACATATCTAATAATGCTTCTCTCAGAAGAAATTCGATTAATGACTCTCCGCTAAATAATTTTGCATTGATATATTAAAGGAAACGCGGAGTAAACTGTAAGGAGATGTAAGCCGTCTGCCCCATTTATTAATTAGAATAATGGACTAGCCCATAAGATACCGGAATAAAAGACCTGCTTTTCATTTTCTTATACTAACATGTAGAAGAACTCTGGTTCGCAGGCAAAACATATTGATTTAGCTGGAAATTATTGATATGTCTCCTGCAATTCATGGAGAGGTAACTTGAAATAGCTGCCATGGAAAAGCCATCTACTAACTAACCATACTGGGATTCTGAATTCCATCAGTACTGCTTTGTAATGTGGAATAATAGCAGTATTTTGCATTTGAGCCATGGTAGCTGTTAATAGCATTGTGGCTTTTAATATAGGTTGTTATGTTCTAATATAAAGAAAGAGAGCTTAAGATAATATGGAAAAGATGTGATTTTAACAGCTACAGCCCAGATGCTGCTAGACCAGGTGTCATTTGTGTGGTGGTTGTGCTGTTTAGGGAAGAACCTCAGATGCAGAACAGTGAAAGTAAGTTGTATGTGAGGACCAAAAAATTTTTTTCTGTTGTGTTTACAGTGTATGTGTGTTCTGTGGGGCGTTCACCGGTTTCTAAATGGAATTTATTGAACCACATTAATTAATCTAGTGTGAAAAGTAAAATATAGAAGAGGAGTTTAATACTTATTTGAATTATCGCATTGTTTCTCTGGTAGGCCAGCTGGTATAATCCTGTGGGTCTGACTGAGGCCAAGATTTCACCCCCACAATAAAGTCAGCAGTAATCCTCCTTTTCACTTCAGCACAGAAGATTTTGCCCTGAAGTTATTTTGTTGTTAGTATTGTTATTACTAAGCATTAGTTAATAGCACAGAAGCAATTAAAGCGTACCATGACCTAGGTACTGTCCTCGAGGATGTCGCGTCCCATGCTTCAAATACCTTGGCAGTGTGTTTAGTTTATATATGCTACACGCAAATCAAGCTATTTTATGATGAAGAAAGTTACTAGTAAGATCATGTCCAGTAAAGTGAAATTGGACTTCATGCCGATGTTTCCTGTGTTAGGCCAGAGCTTCAGCTACTAAATTAGAGCATCTCCACTGGAACTAGCAAAGGTGGCCTTGTTCACGCCTTTTTCTGTACAAGTTAAACAATCCTGCCTCCTTGATTTTTTTGGCTCTAAACATCTAGAGAATTGCTTAGTGATATTGCACAGAATGTGAGTCTACATTTATCAATTTACTTGAAGATTAAAGATTCTATTTGGTACATGTAGATACGGATATGCACCAAGATACATACTCTAAGGACATGGTAGTGCATGTTTATATTTTATTGGAGCTGTTGCATATTTGGACTGGGTGCTTTGAACACTGATCGCATCTGCCTTTGTTCGGAGGCAAATGTAGGGGACTTACAAGATCTGAAGGTATTCAGAGGTTTTAGCACAATCTCAGAGATCACTATCCCATGCCTACCTGTATTTTTCTACTGTTGGACTAAGGAGGGGGGCACCAGCAGCAGTGTGACCTCTGGCCCTGTACCCCTGGCTCTCTAATGCCAACAGGAGGCCCAAGGAGAGGTTGAGACCCCCATCCTGGAAGGATTAGGGGTTGCAGAAGGGATTTTGCCAGTCTCACCAGACCTTACAAAATGCTGCACTTGGCCCTAAGGAAATGCCGTACTGCTTAAACCCAGGTCTTTCTGTAGAAATAGAGTAACACTTTGGTGTGGATACCTGACAACTAAAACCAAGCAGCACACAAAAAAGGAAATACAGCAGAAGATTATTTTGGGGCCATTGGTTTTATTCTTAACCACTTGCTATTAAATCAAAACTAAGTAATTTTTACAGGAGAGTTCATTGAAGGAATGCCCTTTAAAATTCGCTCAAAAGTTTTCTACCAGTTTGACGTGTTGTTCTGTACTGGTGGTAGAGCTGTGTCATTTGCAGTGTGTTAGTATAAGCATCCTGTTACTTGTGCATTTACGAGTGGGCTTTTTATTTATTTTCAGTTCTTAGGTAACATTAGAAGCAGTAATCATACCTGTCCCTTTAAAGTGACGTTGCTTCACTGAATAACTTTTGAAATAATTTATTTGCAGATGGTCTGCTAGATATTAGTTTGGTTAGAAGATTTCTGCTGTAATTCGCAGTTTCTGAAAGCTCTACTAGAACAGTAGATAAGAGATAGGAATCAATTTTTGCTGGGGCCAAAAATGTAATTTTGTATGTGAAAAATATTGTCTGTATGTTTTTGCAGCTGCAAATAATTGGGAGTAAACGTAATGGCTAGACCTGTTGCTTCATTTGTATTTGCAGACCATTACGTTCTTGTCTCACTGCTTTTAAATTGATATGCAGTTCAGCTCTCAAGTGAAGCTACCTATTTATAGCCGAGTGGATCAGGATCTATACGTCCACCTCCCTGTATTGGTCTCTCAGTTGGGACACAGAAGAGCCTGAGAGCACAAACTGTTTTAACAAAACTGCAGCCATCTTTTTAGATTATGTATGATAAACAATATGCTTCTTGTTGAAAAGAAATTATATGGAAATCAAAAATATGTATCCAATATCTTGTTTAGAGGGGCTAGAGGAATCAGGTTTAGAAATATTCTGATGCTCTTCTACAATGGTACAATATTCAAAATTACAGCACCTAGATCTGAAACCACTGACTGTAAAGGAGAAAATTTTTCCCTTTGACTCAAAACCCTTAATGTCAGAATCAGGCATTTAAAATCAAAATTTCTTTGAGGTAAATTCGGAAGTAAATTGTTTCAAATTAAGAAACCAAACCCATTTTCTTTGAAAAGATAAAGAAAAGCCCCTTGACTTAGAAATAGGTTAGTACGTAAGATAAAATTTCATAATTAGGACCAGTTTGAGGAAGCTGAGAAGAATTGCTGAAACATTTCAGAAGCATTAAATTTGAATTTCTTCCTGAAAAAGTTTTGGCATAAAATTTCCCTCAGTTTGTGGTATACCGTGCTAGTTAAACTTCTCCTAATTATGGGGCAGGAGCCTGAGTCCATAGCATTTTGAAGCCAACAGCAGCTTTGC
The DNA here is from genome assembly GCF_929443795.1 of Astur gentilis. NCBI lineage: Eukaryota > Metazoa > Chordata > Aves > Accipitriformes > Accipitridae > Astur > Astur gentilis. Next base: position 11,996,928 of record NC_064884.1, read on the forward strand.
AGCTGAATCAGTAGACCTAGGATCATATCTAATGAAGTTGTAGTATTTTAAAAAAAACTTTTTAAAAAAATCTTCTTTTTTTTTTTTTTTGTTTTTAAAGCAATGTAATAGCAGGGGGGATCAAGTTCTGTCATGGGATCTCAGTCCTCTGATTTCTCGCTTCTGTAAGTAATTCCACTTGTGTTAAGTTGAACATAGTCAGTAGACATTACGCTCTTCTGATTAGATGAAAATCTTCACCTTTGGAAGGAGACTAATAACTCTGCAAAATGGAAGTTATTAGAGAGAGAGAGACACTTTAAACTTTTCCTTTTTTACATCTCATATGGGTTGTATTAGTAGTGATCTGGGCAGATTTAAAACAACCAGCCTGCTGATGTTTTTTATGCATTTTTCTGTGTTTCTAGAATTGGTTTGAGTTATATGTATAAAGTATGGCGTGTAAAGTTCCTTGGCTTTAGTATATCTCTGTGTTATATTTTAAAATATCTGCATGCTGGGAAACTGGTCAGATTACTCCAGTAATGTACTCTTTCAATAGGAGTTTTGGGAGAAGGCTCAGCATTTTTAACATGTGTTGTAAATTGTCAATTTGGGTTGCCCCAGAATTTGAAAAGAGTATTTGTGTGTTCCTATAAGTCTTGTCAGCATGTTGTTTAGTGAAGGGATTCAGTATGTACGTAATGTCTGTAAAAAGGTATGTGAACAGCAGCAGCAGATACTTCCACGAGCATTTGTGAGGTGAAGTCTAACATCATTGCTAGGTATCTGCACAGATGTTAAATGGCTGTCATAAAAAAAAATTAGAAACGTTCAGGTGTAGAAAATTATTCAAATTATGTAAATATTCAGATGTTTTATATAAAAATAAGAAGATGCCACCTTGTGGTAAGAAATATGTTTTAGTGTATCCAGAAAACCTTTGGGTGAATAGGGACACATCTGAAAGCTGGTAATGATTTTTTTATTCTTTTTTTTTTTTTTTTTTTTTTTTTTTTTTTGAAGCAAGAAGTGCTTAAAGTTAAGGTTAAGTTTAATAAGTAAAATTCAATTTTAGTTAGAGAATTACATGACCAAACTTCCCCTTTCCCATGTGTGTTCCTCCTCCTTACGAATGTACTGTTGTACTCAGGCTAATTTACAGGACTGTTGAAGCAAAAGCTGAATATTTTCAAAGTTCTTATTCCTGTGTATTTTTAAAGCTACTTGCTGTTATCCCAGAAAACTGGGGCTGGGAGGAGGGACACACCTTTATCCTGGGAAGCAGTCTTATAGCTGAGACTTCTTTTTGTAGTTACTGCTTTGTGGTTGATACTGCATATATAGACCAAGATAGAGTAAAAGATTGTCTCTGTTTTATACTCAGCACTTAGACTGACTATTATTTGGTTTGTAGGCAAAACTAATTTTTGGAAAAATAAAGGTTTTAAAAGATTGATAACATCTCTAAATTTATCAGACAGGCGTGTCTACTATCTTTTATATTATGCCATTCTTTATAATAGATTATAAAAAGTTTGTGTTTGTCTTTGCACCTATTCAAACTTAATTTGCAACGATAAGGTGGATTGTGTATCCTAACAACATCCTCTTTCTCACCAGGATGATGTTCTTTAAATGTTCGTTTGGAGTAAAAAAGAAAACCTTATGCTTTCTCTTTTTATTTTGTAATCTAATTTCTGTGATTTAAATAATCTACTGTACCTGCAACACACTTAGTGAGTCCACAGTATAACTGCTGTCATGTACATGACAACAAATTACTGTTGTCTTACTGTTTAGGTCTTTTTAGTTTACACATTGATAGTCAGGAAAAAACTACAGAAAAAATAATAATTGGAAAATCTTACAGTCCTAAATTTTGCACCCGTGCACACACACACGGTCCTTAACTTCAGGGGCTGTGTACCCTGTGCAGGCACTTCTGTGCATATTCATGCTAAATTTATATAATAATAATAATAATAATAATAATAATAAAAAGGTTAGCAATTTTCCCCAATTTGAAGAAGTATTGTGCTTGTAATTAAAACATACTTTCTCTTAACATAATTTATTTCCTTGCATAATGTAATTTGACAGAGCATTATAAATGTATATCTTTATGCTTCATGACCCCATTATGAGGACAATTTTTCCATAGTAATTCATTTGTGTTCTGTTTCTTCTTGCTTTCTGATTACACAATCAGTATTGAATTGTGCAACCAACATCCTGATTAAAATGAGACAAAAACCTATACAGCTTAGCTCACTGAAAATCTCTTCTTGTTCCCCTAAAGACAATGACAAAATTCTTATTTGTTGAAGAAGATGAAGTTATTAAAGTGGATTGCAAATGGAAGAGTAGAAGGTGGAGCTCCAGCTCCCCACGGGAGAAAGGCAGGGTAGGAAGTATCAGCCACAAACACAATTGCAGGAAAAAAGGAGAACCATTAGAAAGTTGGGATTGACAATAGGAATTTGGGAGAAGCTTTCTCCTTTTTCTCCAGATTTTAGGAATGCAGTAAGGTACAGTGTTTTTCACAGCAACAATTAATTTAGTTAGTTACCAGAAAATAACTTAAAAAAACCCCAGAAGTGATTTCAATGCAGGAGTCATAATGCTACCAAATGCACAAATAATTTTATTTTTAATTTTATCTCGCCACCAGGCCTAAGAATCTGAACAGCCCCAATGGTGGGTGGCTGCTGTGGACTGTGCCTACCCCAAACAGTTTACAGTTGCTGTGTCTTTAGAATAACCTAAAATGTGCTCGACAAATAATACAAGGAAACCTGTTCAGTCACTTGAGAAGGGTCACTATATCACTAGCGTGGAATAATTTTTGAGGTTAGAATTAAACACACATTCTGGTAAATTGTAGGATTAAATAGTCTAAATTGTATGTATTTTTGTTTGTGTTTCAATTTCCTTTTTTACTTTTTTGTCTTTTTTTAAAACTTTGTGGATAATGTAGTATTCGATTATTGATTGGCTACTAGTTAAAAAAGCAAAATTTTGATTCATTTCTTGAGAATATTGACAAAATCAATGCTGAATGTATAAGCATGTGTATTTGCAGTGCTGAGTTGATCTTGGGAATGATCAGCTAAAGAATTAGATCTTAATGCTTGAGACTTGAATATATTCAGAAAAATTAAGGAACTGAGTTGCAGTTTTGACTGTTGCACTCCGCAACACTTACTTTATTGATTAATTTTGTCATTTGAGAATGTGTTTACATGGATCGTGGGCTGCTCACAAGCAACAACAGTAAATTAATCAAACATATTAGAAAATGGTGTACCACAAATCTTAGCCGTGGGCCAGGTTCAGTAAAGTGCTGATTAATATAAATTATTAATTTTTAAAAATTTCATTAGAGCAGAATATGTGGCTCCATACTTAGGTTTGGGTGCTGTGAGTTCCTAATTTTTAAGGCCCTGGCTTTTTTACTAGCTTTTTCTTGTAGCACATATAGTTTTATATTATCCCTTCTTACTTCCTATAGAAATAACAGTACTTACTACAGTGGTACTATTCGAGATGTTAAAACTCTACGTAGTTAGAGCTAGAACTGGTCGGAAAATAGGAAACATCTTATGGAACATTTCTGACCAATTCTAATTATTGCCATTAATGTATCATTGAAAAATTTTAAACAGAATTTCTTTGGAAGGTATGACCTACTCTTTGAAAGTGGGAGAAAATACTTATTTTTAATCACCTTCATCTCAAGAGCTGTAATTGAGGTTATGAAGTTATAGTGGATTAACAGGTTAGCGATTTTTTTTTCAATATGGGGAAAAAAAATTCAGTGAGTTTCTTATAAAAACTTTACTAAGTGCTCAACCTTTGAACACAAATGCAAAATCAAATGTTTTAAGTTAGGGCCATAAGCTTCACATTAGAAATTAATCATGAGGTGTTTTGGTGATAAAATCTCTCTCATTTTAAAATGTAATTTATTAACCAGCACAATATCTATTTCAGGGCATTATTCAAACTCCAATAAAGATTTTCATAATATTATTATAATGTGCCAATATTAAGCCCTGTGTGAAAGGAAAGCATGCTATTTCTCTTGGCTCGCAGTCTCCCTTTTTTTTGTCCCCTCTGGGATGCAAAACCAGAAAACCCAGGGACGTGACCTCATGTTTGCTGGCATAACAGAGAAGCTGCAATTGATCTCGAAGTAGACGGGGTTGTTGTCGGGGCAGCGAAACTCTGGTCCCTTGTAGCTGGGTATTTGTTGGCCATGGCCACTTCTGCGTGTGCCGTGGGTGTGCAAGAGAGGTGGGACACTGATGGCTGAGTAGTCATTCCTCAAAGACGTCTGTCCTCTCCCATGGACACAACATAGGTCTGTGCTTCGTGTTAGGGACCTGCATGGGTAGTAAAGGGTCTAAGGAAGGCTTCAAGGTAAAGGGCATCCTGTCTCTTGCACCTCTGTCTTATTCCTGCCTCTCATCCTTCCTGTCCAGCTTTGCACTGCTGTTGGCTCTCACTCACACATACAGTGGTGGAAAAGAGTACATGTAGCGTGTTTGATCAAAATGGACTGAAACAGATGGAAGTCTTGGGGTGGTACTGGTTTTTTTCTTTCTGTGCTTGACAAAGAATACTCAGCAAAATGCTAGCAAAGTATTAGTTCTGGGGGAAAAAAAACCCGAACCACTTGCAATTCTCCTTGCACTTGCATCGCTTTCTTTATGTTGTAAGAATAATTTAATATGAGTCTAACGTTGATTCTGCGAAGCCTCATAGAAAGGCAAAAAGTACGTGACAGTACATGAACTGTACTATTTTGCCTGTGCTGTAATTATTTTCATTTATGAAATTCTAAATTCTAAATTCCATTTTAAATATTGAATATTTCTGGTGAAATGACAGCTTGTGCTAGCTTTAGGATATGCCTGCTTGGTAATTATTCATGAGACGAACAGCTGAAAACAAACTAGTTATACACCTTGGCAAGTCACTGTGATTTTAATTCTGTGAAATTTCCCTATGGCCATGTGACTTTATTCTAAAGTACTCTAACAGTGCAGATGTCCAGAATGCTGTAGCTGTTACAAATGTTATTCCTGTATTCAAAGTTTTGAATCATCAGTGCTTCAGGAAAAGGGGGGAAAAAAAAGAAAAAGAAAAAAGAGAAGAGGAAAAAAGACTGATGATACAGTGTGTGTTTTGAGTGTTTGTCACATACTTCATTATATGCAGCTATCATACATTACCAGAACAGAGATATATCATAAGTTTTATATCTCAGTGCATGTTCAGGGCATATAATGGAATTTGCAATGCCTGGACAAATGCATCACTGAAATGCACTAAGTGTTTTAAAATATCTTGTTTAAGCTATGATACAATAGGCAGCATCAGCATTGACATTTTTGGAAGTTTAAAAGTAAGATAATTTCTGTGTAACACTGGATGAAGAATTGAAATGCTTTGGATTTAGCTAAAAATAAAACATTTCTCTACTTTTGCCTTTTCTTTTTCTTCTCCATATGGCTCCTGAAACATTCCTTCATTTAAATAGGTTTTAGAGCTCTTTCCTTATAGTTCCTAAAGCATTCATTGCTTTTGAGAAAAAAAACATTTTAGCATGTGCTATTTTTGTTATTCTAATTAGAAAAAAACAGCTGGTCCTGCACAGCTCTATCAGTAGTCTTTTTCAACACATTGTTCAGATTTTTTTTCTCTTTTTCTGTCAAGCTACAGGCTACCACCTCTTCTCATCCCACATGAGCCAGCCCCCAAAACACCTGCATGTGCAGCTTTAAGTATCACATCTGCCAGGGAACAAAAAGAAAATACTTTATTGGTCACAGGACACATACATCAAATTATTCGTATTAGGAATATATATATTCACAAGTAACTGGAAGTGACACCAGGCTAATGGCCAGTAGCTTCATTTGCCATTCAGAGGTATTTTTTAGTGTCTAGCATGCATTCTTTCTCATACATATAAACCAACTTAACTGCTTTCATTTAAAAAAAAAAAAAAAGAAAAAAAAAAGGTAATCAGCCTTCACTTAGGATTTTGATATCTGTAAACGTGTGTGCCTACAAATAATCATTGAAGCTGATCAAAGTCACACTCTCTGTTGCTATGGTAATGAATCCCCATTTTGTTTACGGATGGGTATCCGCCACATGACAAGAAATGATGTCAGGTGGAAAGCTGAGATAAATTAAATTTGTGGTCTGAAGTTATTAACATATGTTTTGTGTGAGTGTGTGCATGTGTATTAACTAAGAAAGGGAAGATCCAGAAAATTCTGTTCTTTTAAAATGACATGGAAACACAGTGCTTACAACATAAATCACAGCACAGTTTATTCCAGTTCGAAGAAAGAGACATAGAGCGGTTGGGGCAGTGACGTTTCCGTGGAACATCCAAATCAACGGAGCTGTTCTTTAATAGTCCTACTTGTTATTTAATTTCCTTGTCTATTGTTTCCTCCTGTTTGCAATTCCATTTGTTGATTAGATTGCTTTCGCAACTGTCCCTAACTTTATGTATGTGTGTTTCGTCTGAATGGAAAGTCAGAATTTATGTGTAGCTTAAAGTAAAAAAAATCATTACATTTATTTACAAATAATTACACAAATATTATTATTATTTTGGAAAGTAGGAGAATTAATACAGTAAATATTAATTGCATTTCAGAACAAATGCTGTAATGCAGTGATAATTTTGAAACACACTTTGAAGTCCTAAAAGCATGCAATTAAGATGAAAATCTGTGTATCTGTCAATTAGAGTTTACTTCTCTTTGTGCAGTATTTCCCCTAATGCCAGCATTCTCTGATGGTTGTTGCAGGAGACTGGCCTTTATGGGACAGAATAAAATGCAGGTAGGTATTGAGGAAAATCAAAAGCCTGTAGTCAAAGTAATCATTAAAGGAAATTTGTTTCTATACAAATTTTGGATATGACAGCCTTCTCTTTTTAAGTTTTATACGCATGTGTATGCATGTACATATGTTTTTGGAGAAAGTGATTGAATGCATTTTCCTAAAAGAGAATGTACTAGCTATTTCACAAAGTGTGGACAAGAAGCTGTTTTTATCAACAGTAATTTTCTCTTCTTGGTCATGTGTTTACATAAAAAGGATAACAGAAATGCCTCTAGCCAGATGAGATTTCAATTTCACTGACTTTCAGTTCCACTTCTTCTTATAGCACCTGTCAGGGTACCTGAATGAAATCCCACTAAAGTCAGCAGAGAAACTCAACAAGTTCAGCAAGTTTGGGATTATAGGATGGTGACCATATAACAAAAAGCAGAAACCAGAAATTGAAATGATTCCTGAGTTTACAGGGGACTTCATACCGAATTAAATAACATGCATCTGATAAATTTCCCTGAGGAACAAATTTCCTTAATCCTTTTTTTTTAGGAAGTGTAGAAGGCATTAGTTAAGAGAGGCAACAGAAATGAGCATTTACAGAAACTCTTGCACCATGAAAACATCAGAGGGGCAGGGCTGTTAGATGCAGCAGAGATGGGGAATTACTGACAAACTTAGCCAGTGCTTTGGTGTTCAAGCAGACTGAAACAATACCAATTTTTTTCTTTTCCAAAGTTTGGCTTGTGAAGCATATTCCTATGTAGAATATTAGACTAGAAACATATTAGAAACACAGAATATTAGACTAGCAACAGAGACTGCAACTGTTCTATTGCTCCAACGATAGCAGCTATAAAAAAAAAAAATGCACTGAAGATGCGTTGATATTTTCATACATTTATATGTTATTTAATATAGGTTCAACACTGAGTTTGTTATTTTCAAGGCTGCAAACCATTTTTCTGTTTCTTTAGAAATATAATAATCTCTCTAATTCACGTGCCATGTGGTGGTGTACCACCTAGCAATAGGTGTGTAATTGAGGGCAGAATTTGACCCTTTGATTCTGTAAATCACATATGATCATTACAGAAGAGCTCAGATCTTTAGACGTTGTGTGATTGCCAGCTCACCAGCCACCCTTCCTTTGTCACATTATTTTTTTAGAGTCTGACACTCTAATGAAAGCAATACAAAAGGCTGCCAGAGCCCAGCTCAGAATGCCCAATTTGCTTTGACTGCCATTTTAGAGAGCAAAAGTGTGTTCCATTATTTGTATCGATATTAGGATGAACTTAGAACAGCAGATCTTCTGGACAGGGGGTACACCTTTAGTTTCCTTTAAAGGGTTGTGCACATTTGTGCACATTTGTGGTATCATGTAAATAATGATTCAATAGTAGCAAAATTAATGCATTGCTGAAGGTGGAGTAACAGACTTCTCTTGGCTCTGTGGAGCACTAGGATTTAAGCATTACTCGATTTTTAGTCCATACACCTAAGCGATAAGATTTCAGAAGATTTCATGTATGTCTTTGTGTATAAAAGCTGAGCAAACGCCATTTTCTTTGGCCTAAGCTTCTAGAATAATCCACAGTACATCCAGTTGTACTCATTACCTGATGTCTGCAGCAGGGAGAGAAAGTGTGCTTTTTGGCACGCTGTTTTGAAAATCTTGAATCTCTTTTCCTTCTGTCTTTCTCTGCCGCAAACTTCTGTCCTCCTCATCTGAGATACTTGGGGAGAATGAGAGCATTAAAGCAAGCTTGTCAAATGTTAACCTGATAAAGAAAAGGCTTGGAAATTCATTTTGTTCCCTGGAGAGAGGCTGTATTATTCTGAGGTGCCCTCTGCTATGTCAAGAGCTAAAGATGCTTCACGAACCACACCTAGGCGAAGATGAGTAAGACCCTCCCTTCGAAAGGCTTAGACCTGTTGAGTATCTTTTTCATTATTACAGCATACGGTACATTGGAGCATCTCAGATTAATCATCTCTTCCGACAAGTAGAATTCCCTTTTGTTAAGACCTTAGGAAGCTAAATTTTTCAAAATACACGCTGGAGGGACTGAAGGGGTTTTTATTTCCTTTGGTACCCCATTTACAGAAGCAAACCTCCATGTTTAAACTTACAAAACTGAGGCAGTGAGGGTGTCAATTCAGAGGAAGAAAGATGCATTGGTCCTGAAATTCTGTGAAGATCCTGCATTCTCCTGAGCACTGGAGAAATTTGTGAAATTCATTATCTTCCAGTCCAGCATTTTAAAGAAATCCCTGACTATATCAAATTTAGATTTGGCATAAATGTGTATAACTAATATTAGCACTCTAAAAATGATCTTGTTAATCATCGTTTCAAAACAATGCTTAGATATTCTCAGAGGCGGAGTTTGGGTTTTTTCAATGGAGTCAAGTGAGACTTGATTTTCTGTATGGGTATTACCTGCACAGATCTTGAGCCTCAAGGGATTTCTTCTGAGACATGACAGTGAGAACATGTTGCTGCATGTGAAAAATACTTCTACCATTGTTGCTCAACATAAAGAGAATTTTTTGACTTCAGAACGTGTTAAAACAAAACAACCCCCCCTCCCCCCCCCCCAACAATCCCCAAACTATTACTTTTCATTCTGAGATTAGCATGTTACAACAGAACCTGAAATTTAGGTTTTGAAAATAAACTCTTTTTTTAAAACCAGGTATGTAGAGCTTAAAAAGAAGTTGGGTGCACAGAGTAAATTCATATATGCAGCACAAAGTTAGGCTTCCATGTGATTTATTGGGTTCATTTGCTTCTCTTTTCTACTTTTATTCTGGATCTTTCTATTGTTATTCTTCCAAAAGGAATACAGTACAGCAGATTCATCAGAGGCCATTATTTACTGATTCTGTATATTGTTTTCATAATGGTTGAACTCAGCAATTCATGAACTGATTATTGAGTTTTAGCAAGTGGCTAATGAATCATTGATGCTGGCTCAGGGAGAAACAGATTCCTCATGTTTCTGCAATTCTGCAGGTTTGCTCCAGATTTCACAACTAGTTTCATTCATTTCATTTATTTCTTCCCTATCTTTCTCTCTTGGAATATTGCCTTCAAAAAACCCAAAGCCAGTGACCACTTAAATCATGTCAAGTGTTTGTCACCAGTAGGTTAGTGACCGTATATTGACTAAAAGTAGATTTAAGAAAGAATCAACAGGATTTGCAAGTTTCATGAGGTCTCAGGCAAATGAGAAACTATCAATAAACTTTAAGTCATTATAAATTAGCTACAAGATGGCACTAAAATAATATGCAATTTCAAATTAATTATTTTAATAAGTTAGCAAAACAGAATTGTTGATGAATATAACATAACATATTCTTTGCTTATTATGGAATAGTAATGAATTATTATTAAAGATACTATATTATAGTTGTAATGTAGCAGTGTGAAAACTTTAACAGCGGCCTGCAAAAAGGGCTCTTTTCATTCTCATTTTTATCTTTCAGCTTTTTGAAATGCATGTTTCTACAGAAGTGTTACAAGATAATAGAACTCAAAGATTTATTTCTGATAAAAGGTTTAAATTGCAACAGCAAAATATAATAGATCAATAACAAGACTGAATACATATTAAAACAAAGAAGAAAGAAAGAAAAAGGCATAGACCTATTGCTTACCTGTCTATTCATGAAAATGGATCCATCATACTGTAACCTGATAGTAGCTCCCTATAGCCTGTATGTTGGAATTCAGAAGGGGAATAGACTCATGGGGATTATTCACTGGTTGCATTGCAGTGTGTGTGTTCGAACGCTGTAGTAACAGAAGATTCTCCTGAAAGTCATTTCTGTGTGGAATAAGCCTTACTTGTCACCTTCACCTTTCCCATAGAAGAAAATTGTATTTGTCTTAATCTGCCAAATTTGGTTTGTTTTCATTTCTACTAAACTGTTATTGAGAATGGTAGACTTTTTTTTTCCTGTGGTGAAGTTGCATAACGTTTGTGAAATAAGAAATTCCAGAAGTGTACATTAAAGATCACTCACGAGTTTTGAGGGCTTGTTCGTAGTGGTCATCCATACCTTTCTTGCACTAGTGGAACAGTTCTTTGGATATTTGGTTTGGGCAGCATCCTATATTTTACCTTGTGAATAGAGGTAGTCAGAAGACGAGGTTTGGATGTTTGTTTTAGCAGGTTGTAAGAATTTTTTTTTAAAGAGAAAATCTAAGTTACATGAGAAAATAGAAATGTTTCAGTTAATGTAATTAATTATCTTGCCATGAGGGCTACATGGAGTTGCAGATAATGTAGTGGTGGTCTCATGTAGGCTGCCTTTCCTCATATGTTATATTGCTGTCTTAACAATCTTGAGTATTTGGGTGTGCGCTCTTGTGCTCTTTCTCTGTCTCTCCCCCTGCCCCCTTCTAAGTAGACAGGGGCAGTCTCACCATGGGAGATGAAATCTTACTGGAGAGCTCAGTCTGTAGAAAAGATGAGGAATGGGTGGGCAGAATGAACCAGAACTACTATTATATATAACAGGAAAAATTGGCAGGCTAGAATATTTATGGTTTTGATAACACTTCTCTTCCAATCTTGCTCATGAAACCACTTCATCATGAAAACCGACTTGATTGAGTTGAACAAGTCAATTTGCTATAGCTTCTGTTGAAATGTTCCAGGCAGCTCTTAGAGTTCCTTAGTAAACATGTGTTTTTTTGGTTCTTCTCATGGTTCAACACCGATCACCATTTTTATCTTTATGAAACATGAGGTTTTCCAGGGGCTGATAGAAGAAATTTTCTCCCTCTTGCAACCATCTTCTCTGAAAAGAGAGCATTGGTACCATTTTAAACCCCAAATAACAAAACCCCTGATTTTCTGAAGTCTGAAATTATCCTGCTTTCATAGTGTAGGCAGTAGCAGGTACCCACAGGTAGGCTGAACTGTTTCCTCTCATCTTTTTTTTCTCTTCGTATTTCTATTCACAGAGACTGTCTGCCATGTATGGAATTGAACTGCAGTTAATATGATCTCATTGGAATTTTCATGAGCAGTATCTCTGTCAGATTTGTTCAAAATAAGTGAGAGAAGATATTTTATATATTTTATCTATTGTCTTTCAATAGGTTAAAAAATTAATGAGAAAACCTTCTTTAAAATTAGGAAGTAAATAAATATTTGGCAGTGTTAAAGTCATTGTCCTTTTCAGTATGTTAGATCATTAAAATAAGTTACGTTTGTGATGTACATACATTTTCTAGGACAAAGACTGTGGAAACTTATGGGAACTTTATTTCAAGAGCTGATGCAGATAAAATACCTGGATATTTTTTCAGTTGTATTTAATCCTGCTGAGGAGTTAAGTTGAAGTGTTTGAACAATTATATTTAAGAGAAGATTTTTTTTTTTTTTTTTTTTTAATAATGAGATTAAAAAAAATCTGTGAAATAGTATCCCACTTTTTTGTACTGCAGACTTGGAGAGAGTATTGTATTCCAACTTCTCACAAACCACAGGAGCAGACCACATATCAGGCACAGAACAAAACAACAAAAGAGAAATCCCCCAAAGTCTGACCAGAGGCTGTTAGATTTAAGCTGAATAGAGCTAATGCTAAGAGCCTTGGGGACAGATCCTCAGCTGGTATAAACAGCTCAGATGAGCTTGGTGTTGTGAATAAGATTGTTTACACCAGCTGAGGATCTGCCCCTCAGTGCTGATACTGGCTGAGAGAAGTTTACTCTAAAGTAGACTTGCTGCGGTTTTCAAATTAATAAAAGCCGGTCTTTTCAGGTATTTAATACTCTTCTGTTCCAAGCTCGCTTCTGTTCAAAGCTCGCTCTAAATGTATGTTGAATTTGATAAACAAGGCAGACAGACAATTTGCAGATTCTGTGCTTGTCGACTTTCTCCCCTTTTTAAAAAGAGCTGCTTGCGTGTGAAGCTTCTTGGCTGCATGGAAGTTATGATAATGCAAATAAGCCGCACAGTCTTTCATGCCAATGTTCCCTTCTTTCTACTTTTGTCCAGACTGGTTTGTGTACTGAGAGAGGTGAGCTATTAATATTGCCTTTTTACAGCTAAATTATCTGACTCCAGAATTGTTCACAGATTCTATTAAAGACCCCTATGGAGGATTGCTTCTACAAATAGGCATTTTAATTCATCCGGGTACACTAAGGTGTTACCTTCCTTTCATTAATAAAATGGAAACTCATAAAGAAAACCAGATTATCCTGAATTTATGATCAAGTAATTTTGTTTCTCTTAGCTCTGGTAATAATTGTGGAACATTATTTCCTTGTTTCTTTTCCTTTCTCCTTCATATACCTAGACAATCTTAATTTCTCATGTTTATTTATCTTTTTTTCCCCTTTAATTTGACAGGAAAAGCTATCTAGGACCCCAGGAGGCAAACACTGAGAGTTAGGAATTGGTCCTTCCCATTTCCACTTTAATGAAATAATAAGTAATTGGTTCATATTTACCAATGCTTTAGAAATTCCAGGTTATTAAGAATTCTTAAAATTGTAGTTTCTGGCTTTATTTTTAATACGTATTTTTGTATTTTTTCTGGCATTTTGTCACCCACGCTGTAAAGTGATCAATCTCTCTCATCATGACTCTGAATATTCAACTTTTTACCTGCCTTTTACTATTTTTCCACCTGAAACAAAGCTATCAGCTCAAGGTGAATGTTGTTAACAGACTGATTGAATGAAGTTTCAATACATTTGGGGTCCTCAATAGGGATAAATCACCACAGTTTTACTGACACCAACCTCTCTCTGCCACTTTACATCAATGGCAGGCCTGTCTCTTTATTGATAATGCCTTTTCGGGGGAAAAGCCCTGAATCCAGTTCTTCAGAAGACAGATCATGCTATGGATCACTTCTCTGCTGCTGAGCACTTCTGAAGCACCTCTGCAGAGACCACTTCTGTTGAATGACCATTTCATGGACTTAAAATGAAGTGTGCAGAGCTAAATTATCTCTGCAGATGCTTTGGCTAAACTTCTGGTAGTAGACTATGCTTCTGAGATCTCTTAAGAAGCAGCTACAGAAAACATCCAGTGCATTTTCTGACCAGCTGAAGGGCTGTGATCCAGTTGGGTTCAGTATAGTAACATGACACAAGGGTAGTATCGTTAGTCACCAGTTAATTTCAAAGTAAGTAGGAGACTAGCAAAATTGAAAGCAACTTTGTTCCTTGTGCCTTTTCATTCAAAAGTTGTTGATCCCTTTTAAATAAAGGAAATGAGATTTCAAAATTTAATTTGAAAAAACCTCCTACATATTTATGTATTAATCAGATTTTAATCATGATCTACAAAAGCTGGCAACAAAAATGGGAGAGACATACCTCCACTCCTGTCACAGAATGAAAATCTTCCTCAAATCACCCATTTATTTTTTTTTTATTATTATTTTTTTTTAATTTTTCTGAACACTTTTGATACTGTTTCCTTCCTTGCCTACAGGGTCATGATTTGCCCTTGGGTGCATGATTCATCTCAAGTTATGTACAGTTCTCACCATTTTCTAAGAATCGTTCCTGATGTCTATTAAGGTGGAAACCACGCTGCAGTTCATGGGAAAACTCCAAGTATTTTGTAAGCCAAATTTTGAATAGCTGTTTAGTAGAGTGTTTTTTTCCAAATTCGTGACAGTTATATTATGTGTAGAGTGTGACCTAATGGCCATCTGCTCTAAAGCAAGTGTTGGTCAATGCCTATTTCGGTACAACAGTGTAAAAAATGTTTCCCTGGCTATCATGCAATTTTATATCCACGAGCTATTACTGAGTTAAAAATGAATTTTCTTTATTTCAAAAATTGTTTCCTTTAATTAGTGGCATTCATTATTTTTGATAATCTAGCAGCTGAAAATTAGTTTATGAAGATGGCCTAATCTTTCTTAATGTCTCTGTTGGTATCATGGACATTTCACTTCTCCTTCTAAATGAAATCTTTCTTGCTTACACATTCTTAACCTGCTCAAGCATTGAAAGCCAATAAACTACAGATTCTTTTAATTTAGAGTTGCTGAAGTTGCTGAACAGAAATATTTTCAATTTTATATTACTTTCATGATACAGGAAGCAATAGCATGAAAACTCAGACAAAGCATTCCTGGAACATGAACTGAAGATTTGATTTCTTTTTTTCATCCTTTAATAAAAGAGTGTGGAAGAGTTCGGGATGATACTTTAACATGCCAAATCCTGGAGCAAAAAATAAAATTAATCAGATTTTTGCATTTCATCTATATTATCTCAAGAACAGGCATAGAAAACCCTTAATTAAAGGCCCCCTCTACCTGTGAAAGATCATAAACCTGACTTTTTTCCAAATGGAGTCAATGAGAGAGTTCTGATTTAATAGGGAATTAGGGTAGGTCCAGTAGTATCTAAATATCATTTATCTATATCACACATCTTAAATACTATATGTTAAAGTGCTTTGCAAAGCAGGTCAATATATGTCCTTTGTCTTATAGCTGGTATAGGTAAAGCAGACAGGTGGCAAATAGAGTGGGACAGTATCCTTCATAGTAACACCTGACATAGTATGAGCTTCTTCACGTCTTATCCATCTTTATGCCTTTTCTGATTGTTGGTGCAAGACTGAAGGTGAGACTCACCCACCCTTTCTTTGGCATGAAGTAATCCCACTGCAGATTTTTTTCATCAAGGTAAAAGTGGGGTAAAAACACAACACACTTTTCGAAAAGGAAATAAAATTCTAAAGCTTGGCTCAAGATCCCTCACTGGAATGGGCTTGGTTTATCCTAGCTCTGTCTTCTGTTGTTAATCATTTTACTGTAAGCGTATGATCTACAGTGATAGTCTACATCAGTAATTTTAAAAAGAGTAAATTTAGCTTGGCACGTTTAATAAAAATTAAAGCATCAATGGCAATTGAAAATCATGAGACTAGAGAAATACAGACAGTTTTGAGAATTTTCTGTTGTTTAAATATTATTGCTTTCAGACTGCATAAAGTTCTGAAATTAGTCTGGAAAAAATTAATTGTACAAAATGCAAGGTAAATATTCCATTAATTTTCCTAATGTGATACAAAATAAAGATGCATGTAAAGCAGTTATTCTGCCTCTAGTATGTGTATTGCATAAAGTGCAGCTTCACGCAAAATGACTTAACCTGCACAGAGCACAGAATTTTTGCTGCATGTACGATGAACTTCATGGCAGAGAAGCAAAAGTAATTTCCCTAATGACTGGTTGAAAATCTTGAGATCTGCAGAGCATCCACTTTTTATCTCTAGCAAAGCAGACACGATCTCTGTCTGCCTATTTATGACACTGCAGTATATGACAAAGACTACTGCATCATGCAGTGTTGAAACAAAAAGCACATGTCAAAACTCAAGTAGGAATCTTTGAAAGGTCTCCTGAGGAAGAATCGTTCTGTTTTGTAACACAGCCTTGCTCTGAAAATGTCTCTGTAAAATGTGTCCAAAGGACTTATAACACTTTATGTAGTCCAAGTGCCCCCACTTTTATTCTCAAATACACTTAAGTGCATGGAAGCTTTTGAATTGCAGGTATGATTATGTGTACCTGCTAAAATCTTACATTTTAAAATACATTACAACACCGTTTGATTACCACAACTGCCTCACTGTCATGTGTCCCATTGGGCTTTCCCTGCCCTCCTTTCACTTTTCCCTTTGCCATTTCATTTTGCGCGGGTGAAGAGCTGGTGTGCAAGCTGAGGGCTTTGCCATGCCAGATGAGGTTGCAAAGAAGACAGCTGTCTAGTTTGGGGAAAATCATTTCTGTGCTGTGTTATGGTACATGGAAAGGCAGTAAAGCAAGGGGGCGGGAAGATAGGGCTAGTCCCCTTTCTGCCAGCCCTGTTCAGTAGCAAGGATCCAGTACAGATTACTATGACGAGTTTTACAGTACGTTGGTAGAGCCTGTTCCAGTTCCTATTGATGTCAGTGCAAAAGTTGCCTTTAATTTACTTGAGGTAGGATTAGACTGTTAACGAGTAGCTCCCTGAGCGTGTTTAGAAAGCATGCAGTTAGTAACCAGCTCTAAAGGAGCATCTCTGTTTGTCTACAATACTCTTTAATAAGTCTTTGTAATCATAAGAAGACTAGTGCTTCAAAAGTTTCTTCTTTCTTTGTTGTTAGAAGACCAGGTTTAAGAGGTGCATCAACAGTGTTACATTTTCTCCATGAGCTGTTTGTACGCTCTCTCCTTTTATACTTGCATACAAATCTAAACCAATAATCGTTATTTCTAGGGAGTGTACAAGACAATAAATAGCTGTGTATACTCCCACTGTATCATCACGTTTCTGTGAATCACAAGGTAATTGCTTCAAAGTTTAAAATCTGTCCTCCTAGAAACTATTGCTTTTTTATTCCCAGAAATATAATATCATCATAGTTTATCAACAGCATTGTTATTTATGATCTACCTGTTCTTATTTAGATATTGATAGCTTTAAACGTATGTCGGATTCTGTGTGGATGGAATCACAGATACCCACACGCGCAGTTTGTGTGAGCGGTAAATGTAAATCAATAGGGGGTACTCTGGGTGATAAAATAGGAAGTTTGAGTTCATATGACCAGCCACTGCAAATGCAAATAGCTCTAATGTATTTCACATGAGACAGTAGGCTGGTATTTTTGCTGTTTATCTCTAGTCCTGTCAGCTGGAAAGCTCCAAACTGATGGACTGTTTTTGAAAGAATATGAATAGCTCTTGTGTTGTGGCCAGTATTTCTCCCATTGATAATACTGTAACTAATGTCCATGTCTCTCTGTGTTTAGTGGCTGAGAGCGTAGCTGTCTTCCTACAAAATTTTACTGTATTATCAGTATTTAACCTCATTAGTTTATAGAGTACTGTGGAGTACCTTGTGTACGAAAGGAGCAGAGGAGCACAGATTTAATTCTCTGTACTGCCTATGTACATACACACAAGTCATCAGTCCCATTTGGTACTTCTCTAAAATATTTGTAAATGTTATTTTAAATAATCATTTAGCTGGTTCATTATTAAATCTTTATATAAATTCCATCTTCTATAAGATGTTAAAAATCTTTAGAATTCATCAGCATGTCTTAATACTTGTGCTTGGCTAATGTTTTACATTTATAGGAGTTTTTAAAGGCAGGTGCAATGTGACATATCACAAGAAGCAAATTAAACTCTTGTAAAGCACAGCTGGAATGCTAAAAATGTGTATTTGTAATTTAAATATGTGACACCATCACACTGTAAAATCAGTTCATAATTAGAAAACATCTGTTTTTTTCCAATATGATGTCTAATAGTATATTTAAATAATTTAGAATGCAATAAGGCGGGGGGGGGGGGGGGGGCGGGGAGAGAAGTCAAGCTATAGTACGTGATTCAGGACATTTCTTTTCTTTTGTTTAAATATCCTCTTCCAGTTCTTTAAGTAACCCATCATTTTGAAGCTAATTCTTGGTTCACATTATAATCACCATTGATGAAATACATATGCCAAACATATGTGCTGTTATGACCTTATTGTCAGTCAAGAAACAGGTTTTGTAGCTGCTATTGTTAAGCAGGATTTACACGCTGTCATGTTGCTGGCTTTTTTCTTTTTTGATTATCGGAGAACCATGAGTCAAATAAAAGTTGATTATTTTAACAGTGAAATTTACATGAATACATATATATAGAGAGAGAGTAAACACAATGATGTCTGAAGAGTTTATGGTATCTGGAAACATACTTAAACTAGATTAAATACTGACTTAAAATGTATTGGGATCAATTCAAGTTTAACTAATAAAGTTTGAACAAAACCACAACTTCTCAAATGAAGTTAACATGGTAGATTAGCCACACATCTGTCATCAGTGTTCACGTAGGAGGGCATTTATATTGGTGTGATGAAAATCCTAATGGCTGTTTTTATCCTGCCTGAAGTGTGCAAGCAGAACATTCCCCTAGTTTATTGGCAGTAAACTATATAACCTTTCTCTTGCCATTGCCTAAGCATCTATTTAAGATAAATAGAGGCCATACATTCCTGAGCAGGTTTTGTGTTCTTTTTTCATGGGCATACATGTGTAACTGCTTGAAAGTCTTCACACATACTTGATAATGCCTAAAAAGCACACTAGGCACAGTAGTACTGTTCAGAGAGATTTTTCAGCTCAGTAGCTGGGCAGTGGTGTTAGTAAACACTGTGAGGTCCATCTATCAACTCTGCTCTGGGATGTGAATGTTCTGGAGAAAAAAAATGTGTGCAGTTTATGTGCTTTTGATTTTAAATGAAACTAATTTTTGCCCTGGAAATGAGGAAAAAATCTAAAACTAACTTTTTGAGGGCTAGAGTACATAAAGTTAATGTGCTGCAGTTTACATGCATCTATGTCTCAATCGTCTTTTGTCAACCTTTGCTGCTGCAGCCCACCACAAGCTTTTCATCAGTTTATGCATTGTGCGCCAGGGCAAATAATGACAGAATATCTAGCTAAAGAAGGGGTACTTAATCAGCAATCAAGATTCAATTTGTTTTAATTTTAGCAGGTGTTTGTGAGGTACATTGATGGGAGAGATAATATGTACTGCTTTCATTAGCTCTCTTGTTTTTGTGCTTGAACATTTAAGAGCCAGATGTTCGGAGGTGAGCTGATCAGAATATTAAGTCTCCAGAGGTTGGTTTCCATAGTGTTTTACATTCCTTTCTTTATCTCCCTCAGTTCACCCTGAGCTATGAGGTGCAAGTGCTCGCAATGACAGACTACATCTCTGCTTCCTATTCAACTAAAGCTTTAAATTAGTCTAATTCTCCTTTAAAAAAACCCCCGCCGACACAAAACCTACAAAAAAATAACCCCCCAGAAAACAACTTTATTCTAATAATCTGCAATTAATTCTTGGTCCTTGGGTCAGATTCATTTCTCACTTAGAACTAGTTTAGTTGATAAAGCTCTTAGGGAAATTATTGGTTTAGTAACTGGTTATTTTGCCAGGATGTTTTACCTCAGTAAAAACACGGAACTACCATCACTCGGTATGCTACTGATTCCATCATCTTCTGAAGTTAAAGATATAATTTAGATTATTTCTCTGTTTTGGGGAAAAAAGAAGCAGCTGTATCGTCAGAATGTCTGAACATGAGAGGGGACTGCAAAATGGACATGGAGAGTAGCTTCAGTTGATAGGTGTTCTTTAAAAGAAAACATTCAGGCTACATTTGAATATCACAGGGTTTTTATGACATAAGGTCATTGAAAGAATGCATTAGAGTAGACAATAGGATTGCAAAAGAAAGGCAACTTAACCTTTTGGTTTACGTTTTTACGTCACATCCAGCAGCCCTGGCTCAGTAACTGCGGCAGTAATAAGTCAGTATTCTCCTCTATTATAAGCTCTCCCAATGTTGTGATTATGATTTCTTTTAGCAGAGAAAAACAAACCCAGAAATGAAGAGTTAAATAGAACTGCCATTGGCAAATGCTGTAATGTTTTCCCTCACTATTAATTGTTCTCTGTTTACTTTGATGCTCAAAGATTGCCCTGTTTTACAAGCATATTTTCTTAATTGTGTCACCTTGTACTGTAAGTATGTCAGAGGGGAAACATTTGCAAGTGATTAGATATGGACCTTTGTGTCACCAAATGTATGAGGTACATACCCTTATAGGATATAATTGTGATCTTTTAATATGCGGCCATTGACCCAGACTTGTTATTATCTATTATAGTTTATAATAATGTATCTCTTTATGATTAAATGATGATGCCTGGCAGAACACTATGATTAGCATTTCAGTTATTTATAGATTATGTCAGAGCAGTAATAAACATAAAATGCTGTTAATGTGTGGCTAATGAAATCTGGACATGAACAAGTTTATGAATTGATATAATTCATTTGAGTGTTCTAACTGAGCTGCTGGTTCTCGTCATAATTCAAAAGCTTAGCAGGGTTCACCGATTAGGTGGTAGACTAATTTGCTACAAAAAGTCAATGGGTTTTCATCGTCTTGGGCTATCATACACAGCATGGCTGATTGCATAAGGACTATACAAAGTAATTCTCATAAATATATTTATTAAGCTTAATATGTTTTGTGAGGTTAGGATGGAATCAGCTAGTGCACAACATATGTGGAACAAAATCACAGTGTGTTAGATACTAAAAAGATATGTTCAGTAAAATCATTCAGGACCGGATCGATGAGGGAGTTATTTGAATTTTAAAAAGTGAGCAATTCAATATCAGATATAAATGAGAGCCATAAAGAATGATGCAGATGATTGACTGAGTGTGCTCGACGTTTATTTTACTTTGGCATCATAATTTCATTTCATGCTACAAATGCAGTTTTAAACTTCGGTTACTTAGCGCTAAAATAGCTGAGTATACTTGCAGAGCTAATGGCAGTACTGCTTTCCTGTGGCTAGGAAAAACTGAGTCACATCTCACACTAGAGTGTGTGTTTCTCCTTTCTTCAATAGCGTAGTCTATTGACTGCTACCTGTCCTTTTAGAGCACTGTCTTTTGATGCCAACATATACTGAGTCTTGCTCATCAAAAAAGATGTTCCTAGCCTTTATAGGATATCATTTTGGCTTTTTTTAAACAATGGACAAATAGTGTATCGGATGTAATTTCCTCTTTGGGATCTTTATTTTTCATCAGAGTCTGTCAGTTCGTTGGGTTTCTTCCTCCCTTTCCCTGTGACAACATCCTTTGCTCACTCCCATCCTTTAACCTCTTGCATCAAATCCACCATTGGCTTAATCAGGGTTGAATTCATGAGCAGAATCCTTTATGCTACCCAGAAATGCTATTCTCTGGAAGTACTAGACTAATTTATGTTCCCTGTATAATTCTGGGGTTTTTTTCAGTATCTTTATCTCCTCCAAAATGTGCTATTTTAGAACCCCCTTTTTGAACATCTATGCATAAACTGACTAGGCTCCTTTACGAAGAAAGGAAATCTGTTATGGGCTTATATAGAACCTTAAATACATTAGAAAGGCACTTAGATAAGGTAAATAGCTGAACCTTTTTATTTATTTATTTTAAATACTAACACACATAGTAAAATTAAACAAAAAGTATTAATGGATCTTAAAATATTGTAAAGAAGCAAGCCCAAACAATCAGAAATTATTTAGTTGTTGTGCTTCTTAAGAAACTAACAGGCTAAATTATGAGATTATGACCCTGGGACAGTTTTGTTAATAATAACATTAATCACAAAATTTTCAAATTTTTTCTTCTTCCATTTTAAAAAAAGCTATGTAGTTATTAAAGGAAGAGAGGGAAGCACGGCTTGAGAACATGGTCATACAGTTGTATAATCATTTCTTATTATAACAAGAGTCCAAACAGAACCCTTTTACATTCTCCTCTCACATTTGTATCTTGACCCAATATGAGTCCCTGCACTTTAATCTTCACTATCAGTTTTTTCTCTGTTGCTTCCCAATATCATTCACATTACACGCATTCCTTCCTTGCATTACATAAATCTTTGTCTTGTCCCTACAAAAAAAAGACTTATGTAATCGTAAGTCACACCCCCCACTCACTCCTCTCCCTCTTCCCAAGTGGTTGCTTCAGAGCTCCTTGGGAGATTTCGAAACGGATTAATACATTTTTCTAAAGTGTTTTAAAAGAAAAGATTAAAGATGCAATTTTAATGCCTCCATATATGTTATCTCCTCTGGAATGTGGCATGTGAACTAAGGTGGAATTCAAATGTCGTAACAGCACTAGCGGCCCAGAGCTCGCTCTGCTTGTGTGCATCGTGCTCTAAGCGGGTCATTGGATGTGGACCCCCGGTTTATGCTGATGTTTGGGAACACCGCATTGGTGATGCAGGAGGTGGCTTGTCTGCTGCTGAGTTAGTAGGATTCCCCATTTTATGATGAAAAACAATGTTCTGTTGTAGGTGGCAGCTCTTAGGTTATTTGTAGCATTAAGACTGTGAGGACTTTTAAACTTCGAGCATCTGTGGTTGGACCTGGAGCTGTCATATGGTGATTGTGTACGTGTGTGCATGTTTACCTGTCTTGTAGGGATGTAATATTTGACTGGCTTTTCTTAGTGGCTTCACACAACTTTCCTAAGACAGGTGAAAGCAAAAAAAAGCTTTGTAAAGGTAGTGCGCTGAACAGCTTCAGAAAAATTCCTAGGTCAGAAAAGTCCTTTCCCTTAGCAAAGTGTCCTTCATGTAAGACCTAAAAAGAGAACCTGTATCCCATCTGTTTGCTATCTGCAATATCATATTTTGTATGATCCCCCCCCCCCCAGTTTATTTTAAATTTCTTCTTAGTTAATTAAAAATGCAGTTGATATTTTTTTTCCTGTGTCACAAATGAAAATGCTAACATTTCATTTATAAAGTGATATGTGGTTCAAGTTCTGCTCTTGATATTTTCAAGAGGCCAGTGATTAAAAAAACCTATGTGGAATATGCTCTATTATTGCCCTCTCTAGGCATTGTCGCATAAAACCTTAAAGGTTCTGGTGCTAAATCCCCAAGGCAGCGTTTTGATACATGCCAGATGTTCACTCATGGGAGAGATAAATGTTTAATAATTTTTGCTATTGTTACTGTTTTTACAATGTGTTATACTGCCATGGCTTGCAAAGGCTACAGCTCTGTTTTGCTGAAGGAACAAGCATATAGTAAGTAAGATGTTTACATTTCCATCATCTTGGTTTTGCTTAACAACATGGAAGATTTCAACCTGAAGCACAAGTAGCCCAACTCTCTCAGAGTTGACGAAAGGGTTTAACTGTGCAATCTGAAATCCTGTTTCAGGGAATAAAGGCTGCTAAAAACTCCAGTTGGTTTTAAAAGTCTCAAGCTTCATTTGGCTTAAGTAATAACTTATAACCTATTTACACAGATTTCAGTGTAAAGCAACAATAAAAAAAAGAAAAAAAGGCTCGAGCTGCTATGTTTCTTTATCCTAGATGAGTTGCCTTAATGCCATTTACCTGTGGTATTTGCACTATGTATCTCAGTGTAACAGAGCAATATTCATCTTTTTAAATTAGATAAGTGCCAAAAATTTTAAAAATAATATTATATACGTGTGTGAAATTGATCCCTGTCAAAACACTGGTAATGTCAACAAAATTACTCTGGTTTTTGGAGGTAGCAGGAGCTCACAGGAAATGGGATGGATTTTCCCCCGAAAATGGAAATTTTCTGGATAGAAATCTCAAAACCTGAGGCAACAGACTATGGCAGGTTTGGATAAAGTCTGGATTTTCAGGTATTTTCAGTGCAACTCTGAGGAGTTCTATTCGCAAATGTTGCTCCGTCTCCGACACTTCAAGAGCCTATGCAATACTTGATAGAGCAATGCTGCAGTGTCGCTTTCTATGAAGAAATTTGAGATCCTCCTGGGTAAATTGGTAGTTGGGGTAACTGGAGCTTGAAGAATGCTGGTTACTAGTAAGTGACCTTCTTTCCTTCTCCACAAATACCTTCAGTTCCCAACCAGCTTTTCCCCCTCCTTCTAGGCGTGTCCCTTGTGACAAGCAGGAGGAGGGGAAGAGCAAAGGAAAATTTGCGAGTCTCAAGTGATGAGACACGAGTATGTCCTAGTTAGATTGTATATGATCACCACTCATCTCAAAGAACGTTGTTACTGAGAAATGACCTTCCTTTACTAGCTATGAGCAGCCTCAAAAGAACAACTTTCGGGGGGGTGGGGGTGGAATTTACCTCCTTTGCCTCTCTGCTTGTCCTGAAGGGCAAGCAAGGTAACACAAAACTGAGGATCCATCTAATTTAAGAAGGATGTTTGCTGAGCTCTTTCTCTCATGCACATGCACTCTTTCACTTATTCACCTTTCCAACTGCATTATCTTAATGAAATGAAGTAAGGACATCCCCCCCCCCCGCCCCCCCCCCCCGCCTCCTTCCAGTTCACCATTGTCTAGAACTTGTAATTGCTTATTGCGGATTTCCTTAGGCTCTAGATCTTCACTGTTTAGGCACTGAAAGACCTAATTCTGCTGTCCTGAATAAGGATGGCAGAGTTGGATCTACATCAAAATCAGAAAAGAGTGTATGAATATAAATCTGTGTCACATTTTTCTGCAGGTCAAGCTGATAAAAAGTCGTCTTATTCTGTGAAAGGTCATTGTCCTCGAGGAATAAAAAAAACCTAGGAATGCAGGTCAGACTGCTTTCAGAATTCAAATCTTGGTTTTAAAATAAAGGAGAAGGTTAGTAATCTGTAAATTTGTAAGTTTGGCATGCTGTGTAGCACACAAAGTAGTCCTTGAGAATATGAAGAAATACGTACACTTGAAATTCAGTTAAAAAATAGGGCATTTTTTTTTTACAAGCAGTGATTTTGCGGTGTAACTATGTCCATTTCAACAGTCCATAGTCTGAGCTAACTATTTAAATCTGTTTTTCCATTTTGCATATGTGATGACTGAGTGTGTCAACCATAAAAAAAAAAATTGTGCTGTTGCTTGCAAGCTGGTAAAATTCTGATGAAATGCACATAGAATTAGTTTACCAGCTTTCACCTGTCTTCAGAAAATAAAATACCTTAGCTTTGTTTGAATGGCATAAAACATCCATGGGTAAGTTTCTGATTCATCATTCTAACAAATTTCAAATATTTTGTGTAGATTCTGTATGAGGGGAGTATTGCACTTGAGATATTTCCATTAATAGAGGTTAGCTGAATAATTTTCTGGTATGTTTTGCTATATTTTCTTATATCTTACTCCATGCTGAGTGTTAGTATTGTTCTTGGCATGATGCTTTACCTTGGAAAACATTTTTAATAACTTCTAGGATTTGGCTAGCTGTTGTTTCCAAAATGTTCATCTCTACTCTGATGTAACAGAAAAAAAAGTCTTAGATGATGCAGAAGAATTTATACACACAAAATATTTTTTTTATTACTTTTAAATTTTTCTTTCATTTATCTTGGTATAAAATACTACAAATCTAAAAAGCAGTTAATAGTGATGTTCCAACTCTGGATACTAAACAGCAAAATAAATTTATAAGCTAGATTCATCATTTGATACATGTTTCTGTAGATGCTATTAATTTCAATGGATGTAGGCACATTTAGATCATATCCTGATGTCCCTACTGATGATATATTTTATGTTGTGTTACCAGGTAAGTTTGAACAAAACAGGTAGTTTTCAGAGCATTGTCCCCCAAGCACAGATGAAACCTGAAAAGTAGGTAGCAAAGGAATTCTAAAATTTTTCAGTGTACTTCCTAAATTCATGATGTGTAAGCATGGTCAAATTGCCTGTTGTGGTTTAACCCCAGCCAGCAACTAAGCACCACGCAGCTGCTCGCTCACTCCCCCCTCCCCGCCCCAGTGGGATGGGGGAGAGAATTGGGAAGAGAAGTAAAACTTGTGGGTTGAGATAAGAACGGTTTAATAGAACAGAGAAGAAGAAACTAATAATGATAATGATAACACTAATAAAATGACAACAGTAATCGTAAAAGGATTGGAACGTACAAATGATGTGCAGTACAATTGCTCACCACCCGCCGATTGACATCCAGCTAGTCCCCGAGCAGCGATCCCCCACCCCCACTTCCCATTTCCTATACTAGATGGGAAGTCACCTGGTATGGAATACCCTGTTGGCCACTTTGGGTCAGGTGCCCTGCCTGTGTCCTGTCCCAACTTCTTGTTTTCCTCCAGCTTTCTCGCTGGCTGGGCATGGGAAGCTGAAAAATCCTTGACTTTAGACTAGACATTACTTGGCAACAACTGAAAACATCAGTGTTATCAACATTCTTCGCATACTGAACCCAAAACATAGCACTGTACCAGCTACTAGGAAGACAGTTAACTCTCTCCCAGCTGAAACCAGGACAGTGGTAGATAGGCTTTCAGAATTATCCTTCCAATTAGTGATGCATAAGTGAGTTAGAGACTAAAAGTAGTAATAGTAATGAAAATAGTAGTAGTAACAATGATGATAAATTATGGCTCTCGTTCTTGTATATTTAAGTCAGGAAATTTTACTGTTACATCTGGCAAGTAATGCAAACAAAATCTAGGGACTCTTAAAGCTAGCCCCAGATCAGGCTGTTGAGAGGTGTATATTATATATGCTGTGTTTTTCTTTTTTAGTGTTCCATGTGCAAAAGATACATCATTATTACCTTCCTTTTATTAACTTACAAAATTAGAAAGATAAAAATATGGAAAACAATGTCTTAGCCAAACAGTAACAATTACACAAGTTGAAACAGCTACAGTAAATGGCAGAATTGAGGTCTTAACTTCCAACTTTGGTTGGAGGGAGCAGAGGAATGTCACGACCTTGACAAAACGTAATGGGGAATTTCTTAACTTCTCTGAGCTAGTAGCTGGTCTCGAGATTGCATCCAGGATCCTCCTGTCCCATCTTATGGAAGGACTTTGTGGTAGAGGCGCTCAGAAACAGAGGGGCTGCAAGATGACTGCCAAAGAGGGGGGAACAAGAGGTCAACAAATGGGGAAGCTGCTTGTCTTTAGATGGTTATCTCCAGAGAATGTTTTAAATGTAACACTACTGAACTTAGCTCTGCCATTTAATTTTGTATTTCTTTGTTGGCTGAACTCTGAAGTCATTATGAATTCAAATGCAAAGACTACCTGGCTATTTAGAACCCCCAAATCATGAGAAATGATGGTGAGTTCAAGCATCTGGTAGTTCCATCTTCAGATTGATTATCATCTCAGAATTATATATAAATGTGGTACCTCTCCTTCCCATTTATTCCAGTTCCTGAAATCCTTTTTCTTTGCACTTACATAGTGGTCATGAGGTTGAGTCCCTTGCAGTAGCAAAGAATGATGTAATGAACATCTGAAAAAGAAAGAGGAAGAGGAACGAAATGTATTGGGAATTAGGTGATGGAAAGTAGTAGGAAGGTGAGGCTGGCAAGGCTTGAGTTTTATGATAAGGAATACTGTCGTAGCAGAAGTAACATAAAAGATTAAAATAAAAGGTGAGCACAGGCAAGCCAACAATTACTTTTTTGGTTCAGAATTTTTAATTCAGTTTCAGTGTTTGGATATAGTGGAAGCTGTAGAAATTAATTTCAAATATTTGGGTTGTCAATAAGCATGTTACTGTTCTTAGCATTTGCACCTATCGTAATGTTATCTCTTGGTTTTGTCAGTCCTAATACAGGAATCACTTTTGTTATCTGCAATGGACATGTTTTTTTTGGAATCCACTGAAGATAAGAGCATGTAGAATCTAACACCTTTAGTGTGCTAGCTATAACCAACAGACTACCAAGAATTTAGAAGCTGATATACAACAAGAGGAGTAAATGGCAAGTGGAAATCAGTTCACATTCTTAAAGAATGGTATAGTAATTGCTCCTTCTGTAACTCCTTTCTCCTATTTCTTTTAGTTGTGGGAAGATGGGATTTTATATGTATTAAATATGTTATAGGACAATTACCTCTGTTTCAACCAAGCCTGAGTCGATAATTGTGCTGTAATGTATTACAGCGTACAGAGTCCTGAACTAGCTTTTCCTTCCCATATTGAGATCTTTATAATTATGTTAATTAATAAATAATAACTTTTGATAGAGAGAGAGAATAACAGCACGGTTGTAGTTGGTAGGTACCATGGGGCTATTTCAGCTGGGAGATGCCTATATTTGGAACAATAAATTTATTTTAACATAACATTTTTTGTGCTTTTTATAACTTACATATTTCTTCCGCATGTATACAAATAAGCATGCGCATATAATAAAAAGCTATGCATTTACACACTCATACGCAGAAGCAGACAGAGAAAGGAGGAGAGCCACAATAGATTGTGTGCTGTAGACCTACATAAATGGGTTGTGGTCTTAACATAGCTTCTCCTGATTACTGGTAAAAAAACTAATTAGGTTTTGTCATTTATTCACTTGGAGTTTTGTCTCACTGAAACCTTGCTACTCTATTTAACCTACTTCTAGTCTGCAAATATCTGCTGCCATGTTATGTTATGCTTTTTTGCTTAAATTAACTCCTGAATAATACAGCATAGCACATACAGGAGAATGAAAAGTTTTCACATTTTTAATACAAGACTGATTTTATTATATTACTAGAGAAATAAGTTAGATTGCTCTTGCAGTCTCAATAAATCACACATGAAGTCTTCTTTTTTCTAAATTAAATTTTTATTTAAATAAAAGTGTTATGTTTGTATTTGAACTGACAGCTAAATCTGATAATTAGAGTGCATGAAGTTGGCTTTGATTGGCATTGTAATTGGATTGTCATTGGGCTGAAAACCTATTATCTTTGGATCATGCCCCATGAAATCTGTTGAAGAAACTTTGCTGCCAGTCATTAAAGCCACCATCTTGGCTTACAAATTAGGTTTGAAAGGCTTTTTACCACTGGGAATGTAATTTAAACCACTGCAATTGCACTCCCATTAATTAAAATTATATTAAAATTATGGTTCATTTTCTAAATATTTTTTCATATTTTATTAGACATAGTTATTACTAAATGCTTAACAAATTACATAGCAGAGCTAGTAAAATTGTATTTTAAGATAATCCATCATTTCAGCACATGCTACTCAGCATTAGTGGAATTAGTCAGTGTGTTGATCATTAAAGGATACACTATTTATGTTTTTCATTACTGGTTTTCATTAAAAATAAAAAATAATTATGAACCACCTTTTTTTTTTTTAAAAAAAAGAAAAATTCCACTGAAAATTATAATTAATGCTAGTAGAAAATTTAGACAGAATCTGCTTTAAAGCGAACTTAGTTTATTGGACTGTTGTTTTCTATATATATTTTTGCTCTATAAGTCACAGCTGAATATGTTAAGCTGCATAGAGGCATGAATAGGACAAATATTTTTTTTCCATGTTACACAAAATGACATTTACGCTGTGATCAAAGTTGGTAATAATGAACATAGGGTTGTAATCAGTGCAGGTTTTGCCATGAGAATTCAGCAACGATTACCTTTAAAATTGCACAACTTTGCCCTGCAATATAAACATATAAGCAAAAAAATTCACAGGAGGAACTTCAGCAGCACTTCAGTGGCTTCACATAGCCACTGGAGGATGGTAGCTGCCTGCATCCCAGGCACAGCCGTGCCACAGCATTGGGTCTCTTCGTGGAGATCTTGGTCTGAATGTGGTGTCCAACGTGAGTCAGTTCTTACACCTGTTCATCATCCATCCGTTCTCAGCATGCACAGTACATGAGGCTGGTCATTGTAACAATTTGTATAATATTGGTTGATTCTCTTTTATCTAATCACAGTTTTTATAAAAAGCACTGATAATATTTCAAACTATATTTATTAAGCAGAAAGTTGATTCTTTTAGTAGAGCAACATTTCTAAATACATTCCAGGAAAATGGAACCATAAGTAAAGTAAGATGAGAATATGCATTCCTAGAGGAAAGTATTAGAATATCAAACTAGTGCATGACGGCTAACAGCGTTTTATTTTAGAATGAACAAAATGTCTGAAATCCGTTTCCAAAAATTTTCTTTCCAACTACTATGCTGACTATATTATATTAATTCTCATGTAGTAGCGTTCTTTGAGTAACAAAGAAGCATACATTTGTAATTTCTTTTAGGACACTGCATTCTTACTTTCCATGAGGTGCTATCAGAGAACATGGATCTCCAATCTAGTTGCAGGCCTGCCTTGGCTTTGCCGTAATCTTGCAGCACTACTTGGAGTTCTCTATGTGGATTTTTTTTTTTTTTTTTTGTTCCTACATAAGGTACTTCATCCAAAGAGGTACCTCGTTGCTCAGCAAGTCAAGGCCTAGAAATTCACTTCTTTTAAGGTTATGATTCCCCACTTGATAAACCACAGTGGGATTTCATCTGAAATCCCTGGAGTGCTTTAGACTCCCCATGCTACCTCTTTAGTCTGTGAAACCACTGAACTCCTTTAAAAGTACCATTTTCAAATGAAGCGTATATATTTAGACTTGACTTCAGCTGTTCCCATGTGTGAATTTGCTTACTCTGTACTGCTTAAACATTGTTCTATGTGTTAAGAAATTCTACATTTTTCTTCCTAAGAGGATCTTAGTTATTTTGATTTATGTGAATCTAAAGTGAACTTTTATCTTACAAAGTAAGCATCAGAGCTGTAAGAAACTTGGATTATATCTAGTTTTTTTAAAAAAAAGTAAATCCCAAAATGGGTTTGGAGTATTTCTGTCTGACTTTTACATCCGTGAGGATTGGGATGATGTTCTGTAAAATGAATAGTTAGTAGTTTCAGAGTCATTAAATAAATAGTTGTTCGCCTTACCTCCCTGTGCTTTGACTGACCTCTGTCATTAGGTCTTCCTACTTACCATGACCATGTGTACACCAATAAAGCAGCTCTGTAGAATATTCTTTTGCATTCAACTGATATTTAAAAACCAGGCAACTTCATTAGTTTGGGGTTTAATATAAAAATATCAGTGTTTGCTGAGACTACAGTGTACTTCTGTTGGTGCAAATCTGAGGAAAATGAAGGAATACACTTTCAGAAAAAGAAGAGGATGACGCGTTAATGCCTTTTTCATTTTAAGAGGCATTGGATAAAATGCGCCTGCCTGTCTTGCTGAGATGAGGAACTGGTCTACAGGTCTTCTTTCTCCTTTAACATCTTCCTTATTGCCAGGCCATTGTTGCCTCAGTCTGTTTCTATGCATATTTACTCTTTTCTGAAAGGTGTCACTGCTTCCATTTCAGTGGCCAAGACTGCCCTGTGGCTTTCAACCTCAGTTTGAGGAGGGCACTGAATCTAGATCTCCCTCACCCTGGTAAAGTTTATTAATTAAGAGGTGAGGTACAGCAGTGTTTCTGAATGTAAGCGATGTTGAACTAGATAATCTTTTGAGGTCCCTTCCAACCCGGGCTGTTCTATGAGTCTATGAAGAAGTCACAGTTCTTTTCTTTGCACTGAACTCATCAGCACTGGTTAAACACAGTCAGATTCAGTCCTGCACAAGATTTGGGCTCAGGGAGACCTAGTGAGTAGTTAGTTAAAATGGAAGTGTATTGTATACAGACAGAGAGACAACTCTTTATAGGGAAGCAGTATTTGGGGACAGAAGGCATGGGAGGCGGGGCTTGCAAATGTCTGCATGAGATTCTTGTGGTGGTTGTTCTTAAATACAGACATCTAAATTCTAACATCAGATTAATTTTTTTCAAGTTCTGTAGCCCCCTTCACCTAATGCATTTAAAGTAATACATGATGCATTCCACAAATTCTGTAGTAGAATACAAAATAACAAAAAAAATGCAGATTCCTGGGAATATTGTATTCAGTAGCACTTTGTAGTATTTACAGAGACCCGTGTTATTGTGGTCAATGCACACAAATTTCTGGTGTCAGCTGAAACGGTTAAATATATTTATTTTTCAGAGTAATTATTTGGGGATAGAAGTTTGTTAAGTACTGGTAGATTATTCCAGTAGTTAATCAATTAATAAAGAAGAGCTGGCAGGATCAAAATGATTGGCAGATATTCCTGGAATGAAGAGTGTAAAATGTAAAAATGGCAGGTTGCTGAAGAAAAAGGAAAAAAAGCCTTAGAAAGTGTTTACCAATGCGGATTTGAATGACAGTGGATTTGGCATTTCTGCTAAATTAAAAGCACCTTTTTTTCACTGTTGTTTAAGATGGGCAGAAGTCATGCTGATTCTGAGTACTGCTGAACTACCTGCTCTGTTTCTGTAAGGTACTGGGAATAGATGAAACCACTGAAAGTGGTTGAAGCACATGCAAATCCACTGAAGTTACTGACACTTTCATGTGCTTATTCAGTAGCTGGGTTTGGCCCACTGAATCTCAAAATAAAGAAAAATATGTTATTTCTTTACTTTTTGGTAAGTTCAGCTTTATCACTTCTGGAACTGGTTTTGTTTTTTTACATCACAACTAATTACCCAGCTCACTTTCCAGTAAGATACTAACTTGTCACTTCGGTTTTTCCCACGTTGTAGTTTTCCTGTTCTGTATCTTGAAGAAATCTTATCTCTCTAATCCACTGCCATAAACTATTAGTCTGTAATAAGCTTGGTGGCAGCTGGAAGAAAAATAAAAATTGTTAACTCACACAAGAGAAAGGTAACGGCAATTGGCAGTCTCCGTGGTTTATAGGTTCAACTGTTCAGTTCACCTTAAAAAAAACCCCAAACCATGCCAGCCCTGCTCTTCTCCCTTTGCATCAGTCACAGAAGATAAGTGACTCTCTCAGTGGAGAACTGGCTGCATGCCCGTTCCCCACAAACAAACTGGAGATTTAACTTCCTCGCTTGCATACCTGAGTGACAGCTTGTATAGTTTGCAATAAGGCACTGAGGCACTGTTAGTTGTTAACACTGAAGGGAGCACTCAAAATAGGAGCACTAAGGCTGAATGTGGCCATAAATGCCTATATGTGGAAAAGGCACTGGGTCAGGGGGTTGGAGGTCACTTTCCAGCTCTGCCGTAGGTATTTGTGGGGGTAGGAGGCAAGGCATGCAACCTCTCCGTGCCTGTGTTAAGAATGAGCAAGCGTCTTTAAAAATGGCCTGGTATTAACGCTTTTATCCCATATTTTGTCTGTCTCTCATGAGGAAGGTTGTTTAAAGCCTAATACTAGCACCATTCCTCCTTGGAACTTCCGGATGTAACTGCACAATAAGCAAAAATTATTAATAATCGAATTAAAGCACTTAATCTGAGTTAAAGGCACATTCTATTACCTCCTCTCTTGCTACTTTTTTTTTTTGCCATTCAGTGTTACTTAGATTCTCTACATTAAGCTAATATTTACTCTTCTTGCCACAGAAGAGCAGCAGAGTAAATAGGATTTTGTATAAGGAAGCTGGTGGAGTTAAACAAGAAAGTGGCCAGTTCTAACCTTTCCTGTGTGAGCCTCAGCATCCCCAAAGACCCAAAGCCCGTTTCTCAAGCCCACTCCAGTGATCCTGTCTGTACTTGCTTGCACGGAGCCAGGGCAGAGCCCTTTTCTGTTGCACACAATGAGCCATATCCTCTGCTGTGTAAATTGGTCATAGTTTCACTAAGCCCATGGGAACTACAGCTGTTTAAGCAAGCTGCAGATCTACCCCATGAATTGCTTCAGCATGTCTGAACTCCCCGAGCAGGGCTGTATTAAACTCACTGCGGTGTAGAAAATCGTGTGGATTTGTAATGCAGTGTACTGTCTCTTTCAGGACAAAATGGTGGGTCAAATTCACTCTCCTGTTTCTGTACTGAAAGTAGTAGAATTATGCAACGTGACTTTGACCTTGAAATCAATACTGGCTGCTTAACTAAAGAAACAAATCGTGGCTCCGATGGCCAATAACAAACTGATGGTTGTTTCTTTGTTCTGTTTCTTCTTCCATTAAACTCACTGCTAAAGGGCAAGAAAAAATGATGGAGTTGTAAGCCGTAAAGAACTTTTTGGTCTCCTTTGTAGGAGCTCGTCTTTTCATAGCCCTGTGCCAAAGCATGTAGGTACCTTCCACGCTAAACACAAAGAAACTAATGCTCAAAAAAGATACATGCTTCAAGCAAGGAGAATCAAATGATCTTCTGATAAACATCGGACCCAAAGGGAATAATGCATTGCATCATGTGTTTATTGTCCACTTGCAACTGTTTATAATGAAAGCATGGGAAATCAGTCCTCATCAGAAGCTTTTTTTATCAGACACATTCGACACAGAAATAGCGTTATCTGTAATTAAATATGCTCCGGCAGACCCCAAATTGACTGTTGTCACAACTATACTTACAGTTGATGCTGCTGAGGAAGGGGTGAATGTTTGCAGTGTTCCCAGAGCAGGGGAAGGTCGCTTGCCAATTGCCTGAATAAGCTAGATCTGGTTTAGGTGCTTTCTGAAGAAGATATGGCAAATGATGTTATCAGTACTTCTGATATTGCAAAATATATCTGGTCTGGAGTATAGATTTGAGAGATGTCTGAGCTGTGCAGAGGAATGAAAGTGCCTGGTCTTTGCTTGACTGCTGATCTTGCACAGAGGACTGTTATTCTTAGATCTAATCAATACCTGTGTTTCCTTGTGCAAGTTTACAGTCCCAAATCAGCTGATTATTTGGGAAACACACACAGAAACTGTTTTCCAGATTTGTGCAGTAGTAGTACATAGCACACACGTGCCACGTGTTAATTTGTTTACTTGGAGGTCAGGATGAAAACATGAGACAGAAGAAGTTTACAACCCAATTAAAACTTACTATCAAAAAGCGGCAATAACCCTGTGTGGAACAAATGAGCCCTGAGTTCTGGCTGTACCTCGGCGTCCTGATTTGTTCAGTGCTTAAAGATCAATGCGGCTTCCTGCAAAATAGCTGGAAATGTGAAAATCTGCAAGGAGGTTGCACCGTAATTTTCACCTAAGGCAGGAAGACGATAACTTTAATAAACAACAGAGCTACAGGTCATATCTTCCTACTTTTTCCCTCCCAGCCCAATTAAAATAACAGCCTTTCATTCCCATTTAGGTTTTCCCTGTCCTTCTGTCTTGTATTTATTTACTCCTACTGCCAATTATGCAGAATACTAATGAACAGGACTGCCCAAAATATTTTAATATTTTATTTTTCTCTAGTTAAAAAGTTGAGGTCTTTTTCAGTGAGCATCCGGAAATGAAAGTTTTAAAATCGGCAGAAGTATTTTTCCTAATGAGGTTCACAATAGAACCCACCAACCCTTTGTCTGAAATTGCATGTTAAAAAACAGAAGGAGGGAAGACAGTCCTCAGCAATCTCAAGATCTACAGATTTAAGCACAGGACTGGGAGCCAGAAGATCTTGAATTACATCCCAGTGTCTGCCGCACACAGGATTAGTAATACTTTGCACTTACATTAGCACTTTGCCACTAAATAAAGTTTGGAAGTGACATTACAAACGGGGAAGGAGCGGCTTGGAGAAATGAAGTGACAAATCCAAATTGGCACAGCTAGTTAGTGTCAGAATCAGGATTACAGTAATTCTTGACAAGTCATTTAACCTTCACAAGGTTCAATTTTTACACCTTTAAAATGAAGTAAATGATTTTCACAAAAAGCAAAATGTGAAAATGATACCCACTGGCATAATTAAGTAAATACATTGTTCAAAAATCACTACTTCTCTTCTACAACTATGGAGATTAAGCAAGGTATCTGTACAAACTAGTGCTACTCCAGGGAAGCACAACTCTTAAGGCTTCTTAAGAAGCAATGGTGATGAACCAGCTCATCCAGTGAGATTGGTTAGAGCTCCCGAGAAAAGGCTGTGGATTTTTAGTCACCACTATTTGCAAAACTTTAAATTAGATGACTTTGAAGTGTGTGTGTGGGCAGGTTATAGTGAATTAGGCATCGGGCTGGATGTCAGCAAACCAGAACTGATCTGTTGGTACACCTCGGACATTGACTTACTAGACTTAAAGCTTCAAGAAATTTATCCTGATTATTAGAGCACAGGAATTGCAGGACGCTTTGGTGTTGTCATTGACTTCTCAGCTTGTCAGCAAATCAGCCTGGAGTTTTGGCTAACGTGTAAATATCTGGCCAACTCTAGTTGCTCTCTTTTAGTAAACGGTTCCTAGATTAGAGGTACCAATCAAAGCCTGCTATTTGCGGAATCTTTTATCCATGCTTTTTTAAATAATAAATTTATCTTCATTAATTTGAATCCCATCTTTCCACCTCACAACTGGACATATTTGGAGTGTTAGGTACAAGAACGATTATGCTCAAAATATATTTTTGTACCAAAAAAAGTTATACAAAATGCTTCCTTTTATTTAGGCTGCACTGTCTTTACTTGTTTGAATCTAGAGTAGTATTTTTCCCCTATTATCAAGCATGCTGTGATCTTGTTTAGAAAGTCAATAGTAAACAAGAAACAGGTAACTGAAAATAAATATATGCTGTTTGTATTTTTGTAAATGTAGAGGTGACTTGCAGTCCAAAAAAACATTTAGACACTCATTTCGACATAGGCAAACCAGTATTTATTGTTGTTCATCAAAATACTTTACCGTATGCTTAAAAACAAACATCCTCTTAATACCTAATGTCTTTAGAGGAAATATGTACATACAGAATGTCTACATACCCCTCCATTTGTAATCAATGAGATGTCTATTTTTGTGATCAGGAGTAGAATTTGATCAATATTAACTATCAATTTGAAGTTAAAGCCAGAAACCTCTTCTGTTTGGAAGAAGCTGTTCATCAATTTCTCTTGTTTTTTTCAGCTTCCTTGATACAGTTAGGTTACAGTTTGATACAGAATGATAAAAAAGAGAATTATTAGTATTATTCAGAGAAGTTGCATTTCAATGCACATATCCTAAAACCCAGTAAATCTTACTCGTGATTACAAATTCCAAGTGTTTTTGCAAGCGGAGGGTTCTGTATTGTTACAAAACATGTCAATGTGCAGCAGGATATTTGTTATAATTTTTAGGATGGATTGCTAACTTAACAGAAAAAAGAGAAGATTGTGCCCGTCATGTTTAGGAGAATTATGTTTCTGTTTTATTAACTTGGATTACTTTGGGGGGATGTTTCTTTTCTTTTCTGTATATATTCCGTGACTCTAAAATGCATGTTTTGTTCTCCCTGCCCTCACTGCATTGCGTTAGTGCTGCGCACAGAACAACCCTGACAAGATCCCTGCAAAGTGGGGTGAAATCTTCATGTTCTTGTCACGTGACAGGCTCTAACATTTAGCATCTCCCTCTTAGACTGGAGGTGGGATCAGTGTAGATGTGTTACAACAAACATTTTGGGATCAAAGCAGACAACTGCCCCTCTTGTTTTGTGGCAGATACTCCAGGCTGAGTTAAAGCGGTACAGATGAGCCCTTCGCCTCTGATCAGAAGCTTTGTTTTCTTGGAAGGAGATTTGGAAAAAATTAGATATGCTAAATA
Source organism: Astur gentilis (assembly GCF_929443795.1). Lineage (NCBI taxonomy): Eukaryota > Metazoa > Chordata > Aves > Accipitriformes > Accipitridae > Astur > Astur gentilis. The sequence goes on from NC_064884.1 coordinate 12,034,717, forward strand.
AAGGAACAGGGTGATGGCACGGAATTGTCACTTCATGTAATACTGTCTTTGTAGAGATGATCAGCTGAAAGTGTAGTTAAAAAGCTTCCAGGCTAGCGTTTTGTGTATAAAGCTGTTAAAATACTATAGAGATTTAGCATAATGGTTAACATCAGAAACCGAGTATTTGTTAAGAGATTCCATGGTATCCAAAATGCTGATGGTTTGCTTCATGCTTAATTAGATTCTCCAGCTCTAGCCTAAGAAATGTTTTTTTGTTGATATGACCAGATAGACTTCATCTGAATTACACTGTTGCAAATGCGGAATAATCAGTATTGGGTCTTCTAAAAACAAGGATCAGTAGTAACAAATGTGCACTACGCAATGTTTGGTTGCAAAGAGAGCATCAGAGATGGCCTATAGGCTTTGCTGTCCTCCTGCCTACATGAATGCAAACTGAAAGTGCCACCAGTGAACTCTGTACGCTTGTCCCAACGTAAGGGGTAGCTCGGATACGCCTAACGGAAAATCAGTCCTGTTTCCTTTTTGAGAAGAAACCTCAGGTGGTACTAGAGAGCAAGGCCCTCAACCTGCCATTCCAGCAGCATCAACTTAAATTTGTTCATGATTCTGATTCCTAGGTGGAGCTCTGGAGTCTCTACAGGTTGTCAGCCTGAATTTTGGAAAGTGGAGATCTGTTTGAAGTTGCCCACTGTAGTTTCCTGGAGGTTTCCCAAACCCAATTCATGTATCTGTGTCTATATCTATACACAATATTTCAGCTCGTGTACAGCTCTAGTTATCACCTTGATTTTAATTCAGGCACGCAGCAATGAACATCCAATAACTCTATATTCTTTCCTTATGAAAGTGCTCAAGTGCAACACCCAGTAGTTCAGGGAGGCTAAGGGAAGTATTTTGGCAGGGTTTTTATACAGAATATTGTGTAGTTTTTAGAATGTGGCATATAGTAGTCTTTTGGCAACATTCCAGCCTTTAGAGGAGCATTGTGCTGCTTTAGCTATGCTTGCAGACCAGTTATGCTTCCTACTCTTTCTTTTAAAATGCCTTTTAAAAAATCTCTGTGAGCCTGATACTCTTTTTCTCTTACAGCTGACATAGCCGGTAGTTATGGGGCACTGCACACAGCACATGTCGCAAAGGTGAACCACACCACAACATCTGTTCTTAGTCCCCCCCCCCCCCCCCCCCCCCCCCGCGCCCCCCTTTATGAACTGAATATCTTTTGGGTAACTCTGTTTCTAATACCGTAGGCTAACATTGATTTACGCAGGCCACTGTAACTGTAGTATATCTTGAAATCTGAAACTACCTGAGGAGTGCTGGCACAGCATAGTTTGTTTACCAGCACTGGATTTGGGGGGAAAAGAAATAAAAATCCAGTGTTGCATTTTAACATGGATTGCTCCAGCATAAGCAGTAATTTAAAAACTGCAATAATTGCACCTCCTTTTATAGCCATAGTGAGAAACTCTAGAAAACAGTTTGCAGGTCTGGTAACAATCTACAAACATATCCTGGTGAAAATTAGTACAGTGCCATGGAAGGAAATACTTTAACACTTTAGTTCTGTCTGGTCATGTATCTTGTACCTTCTTTTTCCAATATGTGCCAAATATATTGCATGAAATTTTCCTTATGAGTGTGGTAGAGAATTGTGGTACGCATAGCTGGGGTGCTCACCTACTAGACAGAGCTGCTCTCAATCTTTCCTCTACTAGAGCAAGCTGCCTGCCTGCCTTTGAGTCAGTGTGATTTTAGGTCCCCAAAGTAGTGACCGCTTCAATCCTACAGATGCAACAAGTCCCCTTTGGGACCTCCTGTTGGGAATTAGTAAAATTCTTCTAGGAAAAGCAGCCTTTTACAGAGACGGTACTGGGGGCACACCGAATCTTTTGAGGGATGGCACCCCGCTCCAAGTACCACAGCGTGGAGAGATGTAGCGTGGTCACTCCTACCTGCGCAGGCTGTCTTGTAAGATTAACAGTCTAATACATCTGGGAGATGCTACTAATAAATTTTTGCTGGCCTCATGCAACACGGGGCATGCACTAGATAAGCATATTTGGTTAAAACAAAAGTTTCAACCTGAGAAAAAGCTATTAAAAAAGGCTAGACAATCCATTTGCTGTGAAACACCACTGTGTAAAATGGGATTTCGAAGTATATTTCACTTGTAAATTGCCATTACACTGTACTTGTGAAATAATGACGTTAGTGACAATTTCAAATCTATCTCCTGATGTACATTTTGAACATCATGGTATCCTCTTGTTTCCCATTTTTTACTGTTCAGACCCTCCATAGAATATTATTGTCACTGCAGACCTTTTATCCAAGGACTGTTGATCACAGCACAAGAACTGTCATCCTATTTGCATTCTGTGGATGCATCATTATTCACAACATTTGATGTCCATAAAACACATTAAAACTATTTCCTTGAGCAAAAATAATCAGCTCTCTGCTGTACATATCATTTGTATACTCAAATTGTAAAATGTAAATTGATATATAAGAAAATGGCCCATTAACTTTTTCATTAATGACAATAATACATTTTGTGCATCAGCAGTAGGAGGACCCTACATTCATTCTAAGGAACCTGAAGGATAAATGGAGACTTCTTTGTATTTCATAAAAATGAAGGCTGTCATCAAGCACATTTCAGAGTTGGGGCGGGGGGGGGGGGGTGTGTGTGTGGGGGGGAGAGAGAAAGAGATTATTTTCTATGGCTTATTTGTTTTTTAAGATATTCACATATTTGGAACCATTCTTAAAGTTAAAATACTCTAATGAACCTGATCCTTCTGCCTTTGAGGCAAAAATTGCACTGAAAGCCAACTGGCATTTTGCCTAAATAAGGGCTAGGAGTTACCTGAGGTGTATGTTAAATATTCTTTGTTAAAAACAGTATATGTGCACTGAATGTACAAATTGGGTGCAGCTCCCATCCAGCTGGTAATTAATCGTCTTGAAACATTCATGACATTTTTTTAATCCCATCCCAATTTTCATTTTCACAATTTCATTTTTAATTCTGGTAGATTCTATAGGTGCTGTAATGGGTGCTGTATTTTCAGTTTCTAGATAACTTTTGAAAGAGTGGATCTATTCATGAAAAAAATAAAATAAAATATAAATGACAAGTATTTCTTTTTTTTTTTTGTGAAATATAATAGACAGCTGGATTATGTTTCTTTAGGATTTATGCTGACTTACCTGGAACTTGCTGTGTTTTTTATGTATGTAATTTAATCATCTTGTGTCTTTTAAGATAATAACAAGTGCTATTACTGTAATTCATGTGAATTAAGACATCCTAATATGTATACAACTAGCTGTCAAATCACAGTATACTTGCCATTTGATTAAACCATAGATTAATAATTTTTCTATAACTGATACATCATGCACTAACAGATAAAGAGCATCTGATATTAAGTAAGTGAGAAATAAAATCTGCTTTCAGTAAATTGCTTAGAAAAATTACACAGTACATTTAAATTACCATTTGCTTAGCAACATGCCCTTGTAGACATTCCAGTGGGGCTATAAAATGATCGATTTACTTTAATTTTCTACTGAATCCTGTAAAAATGGCTATCAGTAACCTATCCCTTCATCATGGCATGCTGATTCACTCTGTGTATTAAATTTACTGGCAAGGAGCAAGACGTTAACAAAAAGTAACAGATAATGTGAACATTTCATGCATAATCTGTAATATGAGATATGTATTAATAGGGAAATTATGATGCATTCAATTATTCTGAAATGCCTTCCAGAGATGTTTTGATTTGGCTGCGCTCTGATAGTAGCAGCACAGCAGGGAGCATCTCAAGTGATGAATAACCTAATCTCCTAATCTCAAAATGGGCACTATTCACAGCTAGCCTAGGATAGACTGGTGGAAGAAACCACGCTTTACAGATGCTGTTCTGACAAACAACAAAAAAAAAAATCAGCAGAAATCCCTGTTCTTTTAATAAAATTCATCTTCCCAATTAATAATATTTTTGGCACAGTGATTCCACAAGTTTAGGTGCTGATCTGGAAAAGAAACCTTTGCTCACCTCTAAAATAAACTTGGGAGACAAAAGGCTATAAAAATAATTGTGTGTGCATTTATTCTATTAGCATTAAAGGTTGCTTTGTGACATTATACAAAGGAGCTCTTTCTGACTTTACCCAGTTTAATATATACCTGAAATGATCTTTACTATGTATACATTTTTTTTTTTTTTTTCTCCTGAAAGAAACCCACCAGAACAAGAAACTCCTTATTTTTATATCACAAGCCCGGTGTACCGGAGTGCTTGCTCGTGTGTAATTAAGCAGCCGTGTTTACTACTTCTCCTGGTGAACAATGGTCTGGTTTCCTGAGGAGGTCAAGCAGGATTTATTTTGTTGTGTACATACTCAGTGTAGGCAAGGTGGCTGTCATGCCTCGTCCAGTCTCGGGCACTTTTCTTTCACCACTATGCATCGACTATTTTACTCCCATTTACTTACCTTTTTGCTTGGCATCTCTGGAACTAAACCAAAACAAAAAAACCCCAGGAATTAAAAACACTGCGGTACAGCAAATAATCCTGGGAAGATATGCTATGCAAATACGCCGAATTTTTTTACACTTAATTACTTGATTGCAGTGGGCTCACTTTTTGATTAATGCAATTTGGCAAAAGGTAATATTACACCAGTGTATTACAATTTTTACTAATTATTCAATGTTAATATGACAGTGTTCTTGAAGAAAAATGAGAAGGAAACCATATCTCTCTTTTGTCTTCAATTCACAACCCTGCTCAGGAGGAGAGTTGTACAAATACTTGTGTAAATAAATGTGTTTTATCTTTGGGAGAAATCTTACTAAAAATTACTGATTGGTCTCCTTCTGACTTCCTGTTCTTAATGCCGTACTTTTAAAATTATTGGCATTACAAGGGTGCAGAAATGATTTTATGTTCTTTTTTTATGCTGCAGTTTATTTGATTTACAAAGTGATTTGTTATAACAAGTACCTTTGCAGTTTAATCATAATGCCACATTGTGTGTGCTATTTTACAAGAATTGCGCTTTACCTTGCCTAATGTCTTTGGCAGCCTGGCTTCGAAGCTGTCTTTCTAATATAAAGCAGAAAAGTGTAAGACTACTTGGATTTCCTTTGCTTAAGCAATTTGATTTCCTCTCTGTTCTGTTTCATGTGAGCATCATGTTAAAGTACAGCAAGACGTGGTGCTTTTTAACTAGCCTTTACTAGAGCGGTCCCACGCCTGCTATTATATATACTTACCATAGCGCACACTTTGCGCTGCATTGGAGTCACTAATCATGGTTTAGCAAACAAGGAAGAAGTGGGCCCCGTTTTATGAAACTTTCAGATGAGGGATGTTCGGTTTATTTCAGTCTTTAGTATATGAGAATGTACAATTGCTCTGAAGATAAATAAAAGATTCAGCTGGATGCCACTGGAGAGCAGAGCAGCATGTCTTTGGCATTGCTTGAGTCTTATCTGATTTGGATTTGTATACCTCATGGGGAATGGCAAAATATTGGAACAGACGGCTTGATATTTCCGAAGAATATAGTGGGCTTTATTAGCACCAGTTTCACTCCCTGACTGACGGCTTTTTCAAATTTTTTATCTTATTAATCTGTGCTACTGTATGTAAATGTTATTCCTCTCTGCATAAGGGAGGCAACCAGCGATTTGTAATAAATGCTTATGAGTGCCTGAGGCTGCACTTAAACTTTAAAACATCTATTATTAAGTTGCAAAAAAACACTGTAATGGCCAATAGTGACCTCATAGGAATTTTAAACTGTGGTCTGCTCTTCTGCATTAAAAACAAAAAAATTGCCTGAAGTTAGAATTATGAGCAATGCTATTTTAACAGCTGCATTTTGATTATTAAAGTGTGTTTTACAACTGAATTACAATGCTTTTATGGACTCTAGGTATAAGATTTAAAAAGGTCATTAAGCATAGTCGGTTTTGTCACAGTAGGTGTCATTGTATACAATGGACACTATACAATCTATTTTATGTCATAGTACTTAGGATTTAAAAATAACACAGAGAAGCATTTTAGTTAGCTTAAGCATGTAGATTACTGTAGAGCTTTTCAGGTATTTTGACAGTTTGCAGTCCAAAATGACTACTTTCATTATTATTTTATTAATTTGACAAGAAGCCCTACAGATTTTCTGTGTATGAATGATCCATTTGTCTCAGAAATAATTAAAAATGCCAGCCTAGAGCAACGAGACAACAGAAACACTTCTGGCAAATCAATGTTGAGAAATGCATTGCTTGTACGGTAGCCAACTGTTTAGTCCTGAACCATTTTTACATTTTCTCAGTCTGATAGAATATGGGCTCATTGACAGTAAGTATTGACCTGCAGCATAGGCTAGGAAAATGCAGGACCTATAAATTGATTTATTGAGTGTGTCATGTGCTGGGTACTATATGTAATGTTTACATCTTTTAGAGCACAGATACAGACTGAAACACTGCATTTTCTCCAGCAGTTAGAGGAGGAAACGCGGTTGCAAATGTGAACTTAAACTTTGCTGCCCTTCGACTCATCTGTTAGACTTTGAAATACTTAAATCTTTAATTTCCCTTTCATTAATTTGTCATGGTGTTATCCTTGTGAAGAACTGAACTACAAACAATTCACGACTCCAGCTTCTGGGTGGCTGTATGTTAATGAGTGCAAAGGGAAAAATGATAAGTCTAGAAACCTCAAAATATTTGACAAAATGTCACAAAGGATTGTATTTGCATGTAGTACCATGGGTAGGACATAATGATTAGTGTGCAGTGTGTTTCTGGCAGTACCTACTCTAGCTTATCCTGATAACATGTCGGCTGCACAGCTTTGAATATTGTATATGTTCTTTGAACGTATCTATGACTAGCGTAGCTGTCATTCTATTGAAAAATGTGGCTGCACGAATGACAATACTGCTTTAATTTTTTTTTTTTTAAAGAGGACGACTTCTAAATTATTATTATCATGCTAATAACATTTGTATTCTTTTGTGTATAATTAAGATCTGCCTGTCTAAGCATGAAATAGGGTTGAAATCTTGAATAAGTATGCTATCCTTAACCTATTTAGTAAATCAATTTTAATTTAGTATTCTTTAGGTTAAATCATAACAATAGAATTGCTATATACAGAAAAAATCCACAATTTATGGCTGTAAACCTTCTCGGAAATGTTTAATAATAAGAAAAGCTGCTGTGAAATTAAAAAAACTACCATTATAAACGTAAGTGCAGAATTAAAAAAAAATGATTCGGCAATTACTAAAGTTATGTGGGTTTTTTTAATTGCCATTAACTCTTTATTACTTAACATGAAATCGTACATGTGATTTTATCTATAAGCCCCTGTAGGTTTGTAACGCTTTTTTGAAAGACTTATCTTTGAGCCCTGCCCATTTTTAAAAAACGTAAGGAATACAATTACCATAGTAAAATTGCATTCATACTCCATAGTTACATTATCATATTTGTATTTCTTATTTAAATACATAGCAAACCAGTTGGAAGATCTTGGGGGGGGGGGGAAGTGTCATTTCAAAGATGGACATGTGTTATTGGTGAACGGTTAGTTGCCTCAAAACTTAATACACACCCCTACAAATTAGGGATAGAAACCATTTGCATAGTGCAATGGATGTAGGTGATGGGAAGTATAGCAATCCCTCCATGTAGCAATTATAACAGTATATGAGCTGCTCATGTGCAAATCTAGCAATATGTGTTAAGAAAAATAAAAACAAATCATACAAAGAAACGCCTGGGTGCAGAGCAAGTCTGTTACCACCGCAGCTTAGATACTGCGGAGGCTCATCGTGCTGCGCGCTTGCAGACGCACGCACACTTAGGCTCACATTCTTAGTTCTACTTTGCAGTTCTGCTATGAAGAGGAGTCAGTTTTTTACTTTCAGAAATAGGTAACAAGGGACCGCATCCTGGTTGGAAGGAGGAAAGGGGACAGAAAAATATCCTTAGTTTTTATATGTTTGATGTCTTTGTTATTCTAAGTTTGCAACCCAGAGCTGTGCAGATTCCCTAAATCCTGCTTCCCAAACTTAGTATGGGATCTGTATTGGTTGTGCTGCGTGTGAGATCACCTGTGGCTGTAGAAGAGCTAACAGAGATTTCCCCAGATCTGCATGCGATATTTCCAGACTTTATGTGTTCAGATCAATGGTACTGGGTCCTCTAACAGGGTTCAAAATACAATGACAGTATACTGACTGTATGTTCCTTGCGGAGCCTTACAGCTTCCCAGGTGCCGCGTTGCAGAAGCAAGGTACCTGAGCAGTAGATTAGGTTCTTGAGCTTTTTCCAGGTACCAGTTTTAAACTTGATATTATTTACGTTTTTTCTACATCGGTTGGCTTTTTAAATGTGTTCTTCCTATGGCATTTCTGTGTAACAGTTGCATAAAACCAATAGTGATAAACCAGCTCTCATTAAAGACTCATTGACCGATCCTTATCTCTTTTAAATTGGTGATCGCTGTGGAGCTGTGGTGATTTACAGTAGTTGAGTATTAGATTCATGATGCCTTGAGAAAACACGGGAGGAGCACAGATTCTAAGTGTGGTTTTATTATGGGGGAATATTCATTGGGGACAGTCTGTCATTGTTGCTATCTCATTGCTGCTATTGCCAGTCATTTCTGTGGTGATAAAATATACTTTACAGTATTTGGTAGTCTTGGATAGATGACCAGTTAAGCAGAAACAGTAGAAGTGAGGAACGTAATTTGAACACCTCACTTCTTTATGTTCCTTTATGAACCTTAGACACAGCTATTATCTTATAATGGCACATTTTCTTTTAAAAGGCCCCTAACAAATGTACAGAATTGGTATTTTCTAACCTGCATAGTTTGCCTACCATTTGCCCCAGTGTTATTGTCAAATGACATCTTACAAAGAGGATGCGTTAATGTGGGCATCAAATGGCTTTATTGGTTATGTCAAATGGTCTGTATGCTTTATTTGATCTCAGCCAGTGGTGCTACAGTCTGAAAGAATTGCAGGTGGAATGGCATGTGCTTGTAACTCACTGCAAAACGAAGGCATGGCTTTAGATATAGAATGTGCTTTGAAACATAGGTTCAATTTCTGAACATAGGGAAAATGTGAAATCTGGGCAAAATTTTCTTTAAGGTGAAGCGGTGAATACTTCATATGCCAAAGAGAACATGGAACTCAACTAGTGTTTCCACTGCGAAGGAATCGTCAGAGAACATGGCTGTGAATTAGGGAGAGAGGGAGAAGGACACCTTTTAAGAAAAACAGCATCTGGGAGGAAGCATTACAATCTATAATTCAACAAACCATTCTTCCATAAGACTTTCAAAAGTTAGGTCATTTCAGCAAAGATGAATTCAGCCGATGGTTCTGTAAGGCCCAAGAGGCTCGGGCCCCAGTAATTTTATATTTTCTTCTGTCTATATTTTATGAAGTGAATGTTTGTTCTCCCAGTTTGGCAACCTTTTAGTAAAAAAAATCTAAGCCATATTTACTTGTGATCAGAGATAAAACTACAAGAAGCGTCTCCTAGTAAGACAAAAATTTGTGCATCCCCATGCAATTTGCTTCATTTGACTGCTCATATAATAATAGATAACTTTCAGAATAGTGCCAAGTCTTAGTCAGTAGTCTTTATGGTGCCATTCTCTGCCTTTGCCCTTTGTTAACATACTGCTGTTTATTTGTATTTATTCAATATTTAAAAGAAGGCTATTCTATTTTCTGAACACCTTAATATAACAATACATCAAGTAAGTCTGCATCAGCAAGCACTATCAAATAAATAATACTCTTTCAAAGTAATCATAGCAATAATAACCCAGCCTCTTTGGCCTTCAGCTGCCCACTTCTTGAATTGCTTAATTAAAATAGATAGTCTTTGCTATACCCCCAGAAGGTTAATAAAGTGGGTCTTTGAATCAGAAAGGATAAAATTCCAAAATTGAGGATTGTCTGTGTAGAATACAAAGCTTAAACAATTCCTGTTGTTTGTATGAAAGGGATTCCAAGTCTAGCAGTTTTGCTGATCTTTGTTGATATGACAATAAGAAGAGAAGAGATTTCCGAAGCAGCCAGGTCTTAAGCCACTTAGGATCCAATCATGTCCCCTGATTTGCAGTCAGAAATAGCTGGTCAGATCATCTCAGAAGCATTATCCAGCCAGAGCGTTAGTGAAGAATTGTAATGTGTTAAAAATTATAATGAAGAAATTTTAAATTTTGAGCCTTTTCTCTTTTTATAGAAAAATAATTTAAAACACTCCTGGTGTTTGTTTGGGGAGAAAACCCCCAACAATCTAGATGCATTTACCTCACCTCAAACAAAAATGTGAACACTATTTAGAGATATTAACTTTCTTTTCAGGTGACCTGATGTTATTTTTAGGTACAGATGAAGAATATGTGTTTGGCCCTAGCAGCTAGGCAAACACCAGAAAGCAGCTGATTATGTCTTTGATGGTACTGCTAACAGCCCAAACTGAGTTAGGTGTCAAGCTGTCTTAAACTGGCCTGATGTCATTAAAGTCAGTGGAGCTACACTGATTTATACCCAAGGCACCGTACATCTTTGACAGAGATTTTGACTGCTTGTCCATATTGCATTTATTTATTTATTCATGTATTTATTTTTGGTGAATTGCATCCACTTTGCCATTACTGTCCTCTGAAGCTTATCTGCCATGCAGGGAAATTTGCTACCAATTTACCAATTCAAGATTTGGTAAATGTAGTACTGGGTGTCTGAGTTTTAAACCACTTAGAAATATTTAATTAAAAGTAATTTAAAACCTAGAAAGAAGCAAAATGTAGTACAACTTGGAAAGAATCCATACAATCTATAAGAGAATTCTTCTATATTAGTGAGATGGTTTCAGGTTGGTGCATGGCAAGTTTTCTTATTGCTCTATCCTGAGGGATTATTTGCTCTTCGGAAATCTTCGCTTCCATAGGGAGAAAGCAATGTCCTGTTCAACCCAACAGTTATGTATTTCTGTGCATTATAAAATGTATTTTAACTAAAGGAGCTGCTACTGACCTCTCAGCTTCAGCAGAGAAGACTTGTGGCCTTGCTTTTCCTTGTGATCTGTAGACACATCGAAGTTTGATTCTTATCAAACTAGTTAGCAGCTGCTGACCTAAGACAGCTGAGAAAAAGACAACACCAGCGACTATACCAATGGCAGTCAGTATTATTCAGAGAAAAGCCAGAAACACAGTAGCATCTATTGTCCCTTGACAGTAGCAGCTTTACCCACCTTCTCAATCAAACAGGGAGCGAGTGGCATCCTCCAGCAAAGATATTTAAGAGCTGACTAATCAGAGGTGAAAAGACAGGACTAGTCTTTGAAAGCTGATGATCATCTTTCTCTTTCTGTTGCTCTCTGGCCTCAGACTTACCACTAGCTGCCTCATGCAGAAAGACTGATGCTGAAGTGCCTGATGGACCTAGCCATGAGCAGACGTACGTGCAGACCAGTGCGAATCCTTGTGTGCTCTGGGGAAGCAGCTGAATTGGAAGTGACAGAGGCTTGCTACAGCTCTTGGGAGTCAAGGAAGAGGTTCAATATGATAGGGAAGGACAAAATGGCTCAGAGCAAAAGAAATACTGTGTCCCAGAGGCTGGAGGATGAGGGCGTAAGCATTGGTTACCATATTGTGAAACTCTTCTTTGAAGTTTTCTACCAGAAGTCCTTGAGAGGGATATAATTTGAACCTGTATTTACTACATTTTTTTTCCTATAAAACAAAGACACTGAAAAGAGGAAGGTCATCTTTTTGTGCTGAAACTTCTTGTCGATCAAGATTACTTAACAGAAGAATGATCCAATGAGATATATGTTTGTGGAAAGCTACCAATGGTCTAGGTACCTCAATGCGAACTCTGGTGACTGTTGAGTCTTCTTAATTTTAAGCACCAAATTCAGATATCAAAATTAGCACTACAGACCTATTCATCGATAAATATTCAGAGGGCAGAGAGAGAGGCTCCTCCAGAGGACAGTTCAGATTTACCTACATTAAACACTTGCTCTGAAATACTCAGCGAAAGTCAGATATCTAAAATTAGAAATCACTGTCCCAGTGATGGATAAGAATCAAAACTGTATATGGGCTGGGCAGCCATACAGAAAGAGAAAATGGAAAGGGTGATTTTATCCTTGAATATGATTCTGAATTTTTAAACTAGGTATTGAACTAAAGAGAGCAGGTCCCGGGTATGGGTAGTCACCTTCCTAAGTTTCAGACCTGTGCATTCAGTCCTTTCTTTTACAGGAATCTTGGCTGTGCATATAGTTACAAATGTATCTACCATAAGCATGTAATCCTCAATTTCTAGAACCTCTAGACACTTGGGCTACCTCTGTACTATCGTAAATTGCCAGCTGGGAATGGCATCTACCATACGTTAAGTCCTGAACAGCACCCAGGAATTGTTTGGGAGAGTAGTAGTTGACCCTGGTCCAAGCTGGGCTAGAGGGAGTGCTGATAACTTAAGTGTAGACAGTCTTGTCTCAGTGCCCAGCAATACTCCCCGGCACTACTAAATTTATTGCCACAGATGTAGTCAAAGCGTCGCAGCAGTCCTGTATACATAATAGAGTGGTCAGTATTGCTTCCCAGTGCAACACAGCCTTAGCATAGACAGTATTTTAGGTGTTGGGAGGGCTCTGCTGCCATCTTTCTAATCCTCCTGTGAAAGTTTTCCCTCAGTTTGCTATTACAGTGCTGATCTACTTAGCAATCGGGTGAGTTCACCAGCATGTGCCTTCTCAAGCGCCTGAATGTAGAATGAGCACAATGAAACAGCTGATACGTGGATCCCCGCGCAGCCTGTCACTTTCTAGAAACCACTGGCAAGGAAACATGCACTGGAGACATTTCTTGTTGCTGGTAAGCATGGTCTCATCTGGTGCTGCTCTCCAGCTGGATCTTCAACATGTCAAACTAGTCAAATACAGTTCTTTAAATGAGAGAAAAATGTTTCATGCCCAGAAATGAATGCAAACACTAAATCCATTTCCCTGTGCTCCTCTCTCCCCAATTCCTAACTGCTGAATGTATTCATGAAGCTCTGAGCACATCTTTGTCTACTGAGTGACTGTATTCTGCTGTTGAAACATAGCTGTTGTAAAATATTTTAACTTGCATGTAGAGGTGTAAAGTACAGTACCTGAAATGGGTTCGGAATAAAGGAAAGGTTGGGAAATACCTGCCGAATGACAACTCTCTCAGAGAAAATTGGTTTGTTTTTAAAAAATGCTGTGGAGGTATCAGACTGAAATATGTATTCCTCTTTTTCCCGTCTTCATGGGGGAAGATATTACCTTGTGATTCTGGGGAAATAAAAATATCTTTCTTTAACTCCTTTTGGGATTCATGTTTGGACAAGATATTTGTAGGAATGGGTGCTGGAAATGGGGTATTAAACTTTAAACTTTTCCTGTCTCTTGTTACCTTGGTACTGATCAGCTGGTGGTGCTCACCCTGTGTATTTCTACCAACAGGCCTGAAGGGGATGCTGGAAGTGCTAGTGCATGCATCTCTTTCTTGGTGCATGCATCTGATTGAGTGTAGTTTGGCTCGTAGGTAGAATTAATCCCAAAATGATAGTGTGAGGTCAGAACGAGAAGCAAACTACCAGATTAGCCATTAAAAGGAAGGAGTCATCCTACATGGACAAAGACTGGCAAACAGAACTGGAGGTTTTGTTGGAATCCAATTTGTAAGAGATTAATAAATACACAAGAGAGTGACTAAAGGATTGCTTTGAAAAGTAGAAGAGAAGCAGCTAATACTTGACAATACTCTGACTTAACATTTTCTTCGCCAGCAGCTCAGCCCCTGCAAAATCGCTTGCTGGAGGAGAGCTCCATTCTGTCTTACTCTGCAAATGACACTGCTTAGTCTTTATTCATTTTTTAAAGAAGTGTGTCCATTTTTAAGTAGGCTACAGTTGATACAGGGCAACATGGCTGTGGTTGCAATTGGCAAACTGGACAAAGAGAACCTGCAGGTTTTTACAGAAACTGTTATCACCACAGCAAGACCAACAAATTCCGTTCCCTCTTCAGATTAGTTAGGGGTAATGACTAACTGACTAGATGTCATCCTTCCAAAAGTAAAGCTTATTTAACTAGGCTAAAAGCATTTGTGAGAAAATACACATTTTTAAGTGGTAAATGTAGAGAACACAAATTTTGTATGTCAGATCTGTAGTCATTTTCTGTGTGGGAACCTTGTTAAGTCCTCATTTCTGTATATTCCTGTATAGACCCTATGTTCTGGCTTATCTTTCAAGGCAGCTGATCTCCCCTTTTCTCCTCTGACAGCTTTTAACTATATGATATTCTTTAGATCTGTAATATCTCACCCTGTGTCTTCACTGGAGACTGAATATAGGATCCTTGAAGTCAAGAGCTTCTCTGCAGTGTTTCAAGTGTGTCCTGGGACATTGTGTATGACTTTCCGGCACATGCCACTATCCTCATAATAATGGGAGGATAATAGGAATTATACTGTATGTCTGAATAACTAGGTTATATATCTGTTTTCTTTGATTGTTGCCTGGCATCTCTCTGTCACATCTACATTTTCCCTTTGCTGTTTATGGTGATTTCTCCTTCTATAGGCTTGACTTGTACATAAACATTTCTTAGTAGAGAACCGCAGTTTTCAGCACAATTATTCTGTCATTGACTGTACCTGTTTGTTTCCAATGTAAAATTTTAGGCAACCTCCTACTCTGTTCCTGTCATCCTCTTTTCAAATCAGAATGCCATGAATGATCTGAAGGGCGTGGGAAAAAAAAGCCTTTTGTTACTTAATAATTTCTTTTTAACTCCCTTTCCTTTGTTTTAACTTTGATATTTGTGTAAAGGTATTTTGAGGTCTCATATCCTATTTTTGTTCTTTGAATATGATATTATCTTTTGCCTTTGATAATCACTGTCATTCTGATTTTCTTTAATTGTCCTATATAGGCAAAGTATCTGGAGAAAGGCAAGTGTTATGGTAGGGAAAATTCAACTTTGTGTTCTCAGCAGAACATTTTGGCAAGGAAATTAGGGGAGTTAGAAGCTGTAAGGATGAATGTTAATAATGTCTTATTTATTTTACAGTAGAACTCTATTTACTGGATTTTCAAAATGTATTTGAGAGGAGCACTTTTGCTAAGAGGACTTGAAACCTAAATAAATAAGACAAGCAGAAGGAAGGCATCATCTAAGCAAAATGTAAAGACTATATGTCATGCTAACTGCTTTTAAAAGAATCCTCGAACTGTTTCCTTTCCCTATGGCCAAGAGCATATTGCAAACAATATGCTGTGATATTACTTCCCATATTTGCTTATGTGAAATCATATGAAGAAGAGAGAAGGGAGAAGTAAGTTCTTTTCCCCTTGCACTGCTATCTATCTGCTCCATCCATCCCTCTGCCCCACTTGTGCCTGTGAAGGAGAAGCCACAATGTGTGCAGTCCAGCGCCGGTAGCCAGCTCCATCGGAGTGTTTAGTGTTTGCCCAATGCCTAGCAATTAGAGATGCTGAAAGACAGCATCTCAAAATCCAGTCTAACATTTAAACTTCAGGAGAGGTGCAAGTGATGCAATGCAGTGCATAGGATGGTTGCTCTGCAGAGTAAGAACATGTCTAGCCAGGGGAAGAAGGGGGAATTCAGATTTCTTAACCGATACAGGCAGTGCACTTAGTCAGGAAACTGCAGTGTCTCCATAGGCAGCGACAATCTCTTTGTTGTCTTAGGAAGAAGGTAAAATGCCAAGCTGCAGTTTTGCTGGCCAGTATATTTAAATATACTAAAAGGCATTCATATCTCTGAGGAGTCTCTAAAGTATATTTGATCTATTACTTTGTATGCGCTATGAAATAATAAATAACCCAACAGATACAATGGTGCATGACAAATGTGAAAGTATTTTCTCTTAATCTCTGCCTTGATGAGACACTAATCTATCTTTTAAAACATTTTCAAAGGTGTCCTCACAGACCTATCAGAATTAATGGTGTATTCCATTGCACTCTGGATTGTTGCAAACAGAATAGCACATTATCACCTAGTACTATAGATACTATCACCTAGTACTATAGACACTTAGCAGGTAAATACAGTGGGCAGCAGGCAGTGGGATAAATATATCTCTTGCCTCACAGAAACGGTCCCTCAGAAGTCAGTGGAATAAGACAAGTGTACTTGATTTCATAGAGCAATAGTACATCTCTTGGAAAAGTAAAGCATAGCTATCCGCTGCTGCGACTAGCTGTAAATAACACTCAATAAGGTAATGTCTATATAGTGTTTTGAAAATCTAAAATTACTGCTTTTTCATGTGACACTCTTCAAGATGGTATTTATTGCCTCAGTTATCAGCAGCTATTACCCTTATGAAGCAGGGAAGAACTAAACCATGTTATAATCAGGTTTAGAAGGTACAAAATACAAAGGTGTAGTGTAAAAGGCTGCCTAAATTTTGTGGCTAATTTGCCTGTACAGTCCTAGCCCTATTTGAACCCTCTACACAGGAGCAACAAGTGTTAAGCACCTCTGAACGCCATTCTCAAAATATGTTTTGGTACAGTTGTGGTGAAAATCGTTCACAATAACATGTCATTTCAGAGATGTTGGGTGCTTCCCTGCTCTTGGATTAACACTGCATCAAACCCCACCTTTTGTTCCCCATGTGTATCTCAGCATTTAAACCTCTGGTTTTGATCGATAGTGTAAACTGAGAGATATCAAACATGAAGAAAATATGTTGATTCTGCTTTTATCAAATTCTTGTTGTTCACCTAGCATGGATCTTTTCCAAACGTTCAGTTCTAGTCAGCCCCTTCAAGTGAGTTTCCAAGTTTCAAGTCTCACTAGCATCTTCAGTGAGGAGTTTCAGCTGAGAGTCTGCTTACAGAAGCAAAAAGCCAAAATTTTACAAATCATTTCTAGATGTATCATACTTAGGCTTTACTTTTTCAATGAATGAAAAAAAAGAAAGTTCCAATAAATGTTCCTAGCTAACACTACCCAAAGTGTACCTCATGTACTGTATATCATCCCTCATCAGAAGCTGGAATTTGAATTTGAAAAGAATTTGAAAATTATGTTGACAATTTGCATTCCCAAAAGTACTTCAGCTGTATTTCTACGTTTTCATGGCTTTCTAGGGGTTCTAGAAGTAAAAATCCTTCTTCTACCTCAAATCTTTTTGCTGAATGCTCAGACATATTTAGGTATTTAGTCCTTCCAGTCCAATACAATTTATTAACTGTACAGTGCCTTCTTTCATCATTTTACCAGTAAAAGTAATGACATAGGGCGGAGGTTAAAGCTACAACAGGAATGAGAGAAAAAGGGGCACAAGGCATTATTCTCTTCTGCTAAGTAGCTCTGTGGATTCTATTACAAGGATTTAGTATATTGGTGAGCTTTAGGTTTAAGTATAGTTCTTCTGCATAATCATTTGGGGATGATTCAGAAGGCTAAATCCCTTCTTCTAAATATTAGAATGATAATTTTCACTTTTCAGCTTTCCCCTCTCAATCCTTTTGGAACCAGTACCTTAATAGCAAAGAAGGGCTATGCATAAAGAAAGGAACCAAACTATTTCTTGCAGTGCATTTTTGATGGCGCTGCAAAAAGTGGTGTATATAAAAGGTCGGTGTGTCTCTGGAGGCAGCTCCTTCTATTTGTGTGTTATAGCAATGCAGGTGAAAGAACTTTACTTTCTCCTGCTAATTATGTGGAGACTTGTTTCAGCAGTGGAGCAGGAGGTGGGAAACACTGCTGCAGGTGGGACTATGCCACTGCTCCCACATTGTCATTAATGTAAAACAGGTGGCATGATTATAGCTAGTGATAGCTACTTTTTGGCAGGTGACTTTTAGGCTCTTGGACTCTGGATGAGCACAGACGGTTCTTTCTGTTTCCTTCCTTTCTTCTTTCCTTTTTAGAGTGATGAAATGTGGAAGATCTACAAACTGTAGGATAAGGAAAAGGTGGGTCGGCATTTAGGTAACGTGGAAGGCTCTCTCCAGCACCATCACCAACAAAACCACACGGACATGAAAGGGTGGTGCTCAGATACAGCTGTGAAAAAAGTCCAGCTGATAAGAGCAACCACTCTTTTCAGCCTGATTGTAGGTCCATTCCTCCTTCAGAGGGGTGATGAGAAGAATCATTACTACATCAGTTTAGGTTTTGTTCACATCTTGAGCTGAAGCCAACTTCCCCCAGGCTTAATCCAACATTTAGTAGTGCTGGAATCACCAAAGAGAGAAGAGGGAGGGGGGGAACGTAGCTGCTTTCTGTGCCTTAAGTGATGCAGATCCTTGCCTACTCTATGTAAGAAGGTGCTATATGCTTTCTCTAGTTTTGTTTTTATGTTGTGATGCTGATAATAAGAAAAGAAGATTACACGGGTCTGAAATGATATGATGCTTTTGCTATTGGTTCTTGCTTTTGACACTGCTCCTTCACATCATACTCTTCCCGTTTATTTCACATAGATATTAGAGGTAGGAAATAAGCCCAATTTTGGTTTTGTTTTTTTAATTTTAAATGAGAATTGTAAAGGTAAGGTATTCCTGATTTCTGCAATCCTTAGCATACATCCCTAATTTTCTTCAGTTAGTGCCAAAACGTAAGAGCAATATCTTATAAAAGCTGGCCTTGACTTATCCTGTCTCTTCTGTTCTTTACTAAATGAGAGAAGAAAAAGACAGTTTATTTAAACAAAAGATAAGATGGATGTATAATAATAAGGAAACATGAAAAAAACCTAAAGCTGGTAATGTTCTTTGTTTTCATAGGCAATCATTTGATTTAAAGTAATTTTAGCCAAATATTTTTGTTCTTGTTCATTGTTGTTTTTGTAAGCTGTAATTCAAGTGTTATGAAATCTAATTATACAAGAAAGATTTGTCTAAATTCAAAGCAAAATCCCAAACATAATAATAAAATTGCTATACATCCCCAGCTCAGCTCCTGTGAATATTAGTTTTCTGTTCAAAGACTCTCAGTAGGATTCAATTTTGACCTAGAAGAAGGTGGCAAAATGTATCATCTTGTAGTGATAAAACAATATGAGTACAAATGGACTCAATCCAGTTCTGATGTAAGTTGTAAACAATTAAAAGTACATGAGCTACAATGCCCAAAGCTGATAGCTGAGGACATTACTACACGCTTGGGGTAACTCTGGGAACCAGAAAAACAATTGTTTCACAATAGGACATAAAAGCAACAGAAAATATTTGTCTCCACAGAGTAACACACAGTCTTGCAGGTCTGTGTCATGTGGAGGATTTTTCAGCAAGCTGGCATGAGTGTGAGTGATGCATAATGGCAGCGGTGAATGGATTTCTGAATAGATTAGTAGGTGACGTCATGAAAAAAGGACTATTTATCACCATAATTTAACACAAGATGCAACACAATGGCTTGATGGATGCATTTTATGGTTTTCAGCCAATCATAATAATGGATCTATTGACTAAAGTTTTAGATGCCCTTTATATACCCTTCATGGATAAAAAAAGAACAACAAAAACAGAGGCTGATGAAGAGGCTGAGAATATGTCAGAAAATACTTGCCAGGAATGATTTAAAAATTCAGGCTTTCTGTGCAACAGCCTTTTGACCTAAAGCTTCTCCAATTATTTTTTTAAATGCCTAAAAGGCTAGTTATGCTCAACAAAAATATTTCGGTTGAATATTGGAGTAATAGCCAGTCACTCAGGAAACAAATATGAAATTTAATTTTTTGCCTGCCATGTCAGTTCTGATGATGAGATTCTTATCGGTGTAATGTTACACTGGTAACTTTAGCAGTGCCAGCTGGGTGTTAAAGATAGATGCAACTGTGTTGTGCAGTGGTTTGGGCACTAAGGTAGAAGCAAGGAAGGAGAGGGATTCTCTGCTGTCTGCTGTTATGCCTTTAATATTAGTATGAGACAGTTGATAGACAAGAATAAAAAGCCCCTAAAGTAGACACCTAGACCCTGGCCTCTTCTGTCTCATGGGAATGCCATAACCACTCAGTAACTGCCTTTTTAGTCTCTTTTGCTAACTTTTCTTTCACAGGACTTTTTTACTTTTCTGTTACCTAGTTGCCGAATAGGAGAAAAGATAGTGGTTGTCCCTTCTCAGCTTGATGGTTACAGCAGTTTCCTGGGAGTTGGGAGATGAAAGTTGAAATTCATTTAGGATGAGGAAGGCTTAGCAGATTTCCAAAGGGAGTGGAAAATCTAACTAGCAGAAGATGTCTCCTCAGGGAGGTACTTTGATTCAGGAGAGAAGGGAGCTAAACAGAGGATCATCCTCCTTGGACCAAAAGTTTTATTTCTATATGCTGGAAAGCCTCTTGGATTTTACCTCTCAACATGGCCATGTTTGTATCCCTTTCAGGCAAAACACTGAAATGCAAGTTTAATTGCTGAGATCCTGCTTGAATGTTTTGCCTAACATGGATAGTGTACAAAACCAAGACACATGTGGGTAGTGCTTTCAAGCAAAGATAGAAACAGCTTTTGGGATTTCATGTAAAGTAAGAATACGTTTCTGGATAACTTTGGGAATTGATTTAAAATTTAAAATGTGAGCCCATCTCTGATGTATGCCTACAGCATGAAAATCCACGTGATTCTTCATCTCTAGATACTGTGCTTCCACAAAGGGATGATCAAAAAACCCAAGTAGGTTAACAGCTCCATAACTGCTTCCAAGTTGGATGGATGGAAGAGCTTTTCTGAACATTATTGTTGTTATTACTGGGCTCTCTGACTTAACTGTGGTCATTTAATTGAGCTTCTTGATGCTGGCATGTTGTAGCTTTTCTTCTTACTATTTTTTTGTGTTTGGACTTCATGTAAAGATCTGAAATACCTAAAAATGTGCGTTCTAAAGTCATGCTTTCTGCTTCCTTGCTTTTTCTACAGTAGAAGTAAAAATTTTTAGCCAATACATTTTGGAGATGATACATATAAAAGAGCTAAGAGAGCAACAAAAAGGGCCAAGAAGAGAGGTGTGTGGTTGTGAGATTGAAGGTGTAAGCTTACTTAATAATGACTAGACTCAACCTGAATAGCTTTTGCTGACGTCTGGAGAGAGTCTATGGCCAGGAAGGCTGGGGAAGAATGCAGAAGTTTTGCTAGTCCCTCTGTTTGGAGAACCTGGGAAGCAGGCTGAGAAAAAAGAAATGCCCGTAGGGAGAAATGTAGGTTTTTTCACGTGACAAAACAATACAAACCACTTGTTCAGCTGAACCTTAAAAATCTCTCCACTAAGCGGATGGAACACTGGAAGACTGAACTTCCTATTTAATTTTATATAAACCAGCCTAAAAAATGACTTCAAGCTGACTAGGATTTAATTTTCAGTGCTAACCTTCAATTAATTTGTAACTTTTTTGGCACCCAGTTTGCTGGAAATGGCTGTAATTATGTTGTTTTCTGAACGGTGCATTCATTCAGGCCATACTCTAAGACTATTTATACAGCTGGGAAAAAATAATGGTATTTAGGGGGATGGGGGAATGCTAATAGGAAACTCATTGAAAAATTCTGAATTATCAATTTTGAAAAAGTGTCTTATTAACTCTCACTTGATATTTTAAACTGAATGTTTAGCTCTTACTTTTAGGAGAATTTGGGATGATTTTTTTGTCTTTAACAAGAAATGCATGGTCAGCTTCCCTATGGTTGCCTTTTATGCATCTTTGAGGCTAGCACAATTACATACTTGCTGCAAAACCCCACGTTGCTCTTCTGTGTGGGGTTTTATAATGATAGTGTTGTTTCTTAATTGATCTGCATAGCAGGGTCCAATTGCTGTTAGAGGAGAATTATTCAGAAGTCTGAGAGGATGAGAACATACAGAGCAAATATGTTACCTTCTTTTTTTTTTTAAGAAAAAAAAGCAATAAAAACCTTTTAAGAGGCTGTGCTGTTTTAATGCACAATAAACTGTATGTTTGCCTATATTGTAAAATACTGCATGTTTTCAAACTAAACAGATTCACTTTTGGTTTTTCCTTCTCATTTTCTGTAAGTTTAAAAGCTACTGAGTTTTTTGAGCATTTCTTTTTGTGTGTTTGACATTAAAGGTGTTTGTATGTGTGTGTCTCGTCTTGTCTTTAAACCCAGAGGATGCTTCCTGCTGGTATTTATAGTCTCTTGTTTGAGTGTTTTTCTAGCTGAAGGCACATTTTATGAAGATGGCAATTTGATTGTATTTCCAACCATATATTTGACGTGGGTTTGAGGGCAGTAATGTTTGTACGTAGCCTTAACAACCATAGTTTAGAACCAGAACTAATATGAAAGCTTAAAACTGTCATTAGGTTTTGAATTTTTAACTGTTTCTACATTTTCAAGAAAGAGTTCTTTTTTAGCTTTGAGGGTGACTGCTTTGATGTTTCTGCCCATCCTCATTTCAGAAAGGCCAGGTAGTGATAACCCCAAACCCTCTGGGCTCCTCCTCACCTGGGGACTCTTGCTGGAAATAGGTGGCCTCTACAGTTTTCTGACCCATCTTCCCATAGTTTGGTGGGAGCTCCCAAAGGGTACCATTCTAATTCATTCTGATTGTTATCTAGACAGGTGTAGTGGACTGGCACATAGTTGCCTCAGAGACCAAGTACCTTCCACAAATTTCCAGGGTCACTGTAGTGTGCACACACACTGCAGCTGTAAAGACACATTCAGCTTATCTGATGCAAGGAACGGTTTCTTTGGGTGATGAGCAATAAGAAACATTTGTCATCATAAGGCGTAGGACAGAGGCCAAGACTGAGTGGGTCTAAATGACATATTTTCAGGATAGCTTCCTTCTGAAACACTGATATTCACACACCACTGCACTCGAGGAAACAGTATTTTGGGTGACAATCTACGCCATGCTTCTAAGATTCAGCACAATGCTTTCTGCCAAAGAGAAGAGAGTTACAAATAACTTTAAGCCATGTTTGAGCTCTTCCAATCCTGGAATATTTTGGAAATTGAAGTGCCCCATGAAACCTAGACAGCTGGGAGAATCCTGTTTAAGCTGCAGCAGCACTCTGGGCTGTCACAGGCAGAACCATGTGTGCTGTACTTCCCCTCAACAAGTGCCTGGGGCTTAGGAAGGGGTTGATAGAAGGCAGGTTTATGGTTGGCTTTTGCAGTTTTTCTGTGAGAGTCCTCCTGTTAGCATAAACAGGTTTGAAAAAGAGGGAGAATTTAGATAACTGCATGTGTGGTACAATCAGAATTTTCACAGAATCACTGAATTGAGGTGGGAAGGCATCTCTGGAGATGATCTAGTCCAACCGCCTGCTCAGAGCTGGGTCACCTGGAGCAGGTCGCTCAGGGCCCTGTCCAGTTCGGTTTTGAATATCTCCAGGGATGGAGACTCTACAACCTCTCTGGGCAAGCTGGTCCAGTGTTCTATCACCTTTACAGTAAAAAATATTTTCATATGTTTAAATAGAATTTCCTGTGTTTTGGTTTCTGCCCATTGCCTCTTGTCCTGCCACTGGGCACCCCTGAGAAGAGCCTGGCTTCATCTTCTTTACTCCCTCCCATCAGGGATTTATACACACTGATGAGATTCCCTCCTGAGCCTTCTTTTCTCCAGGCTGATCAGTTCCAGTTCCCTCAGCCTCTCCTCATATGTGAGAAGCTCTAGTCCTCTCATCATCTCAGTGGCCCTTCACTGGACTTGCGCCAGTATGTCCATACCTTTTCTTGCACCAGGGAGCCTAAAACTGGGCACAGCACCCGGGTGTGTCTCACCAGTGTTGAGCAGTGGGGAGAGATCATGTCCTTGACTTGCTGCTGATGCTCTGTCTACCTGGTGCAGCCTGGGGTACCATTGGGTGTTAGTCAAGACTCAGATGCCAGATGATAGTAATGAATTCAGGTGGACATTGGACTTGATTGTTTCTTATTTCATATTTAGTTTACTGCAGCATCAGTCAATCAATCAGAAGCTTTTACCGTGTATATGTACAAGTTGAGCTCCTAAAGAGTACACTTTCTTCTTTTTAATCTTTTAAAATATTTTATTTTGACTTTCTCAAGTAGCTATATAAGTGGTGGAAAGGGAAAAGAAAATCCTGCAGGGGGGGAGTAAACAATTTTTCTCTTTTTGTGAGATCTCTACATGTAGATTTATGGCAGAAGTATGATTTCCCCTGAAAGTAAAGTTTTTTACTCTCCCTCAGTCTGAAGTTTTGTGGGTTCATGTATTTTTGTGCAAGGCTAGAATTGGAATACACTGGGCTTGCCTTAACTGCTGATCTTCACACTGCTTCTTAAAATTACTGTTTGACTTATTCATGTCATTTGTCCTCCGAAAGGAATTTCATTGTTTCTAAAACTACGGTAGTTGGAATGAAAAATCCTGAAAGATTGTATTGGTCTGACACATACCTTCTTATGTGGGGAACATAATTACTTCTGAAAGAAACAGAAACATTTTAAGATGGCTCTTGCTACATAAGTATGAAATTGTAGAGGTGTTAAATTTATTATCTGTTTTCCCGATTGAGGAAACTTGATTTTGAACAGAAACTGCACCACTTGAATAAATATTTATCACACAGGAGAGTCAGTGTGTAGCTAAAAATGTTTTTTTTGTGTGGTGGATTGTACAGATTCCTACTTTTCTTTTTCCTGTATTGCAGACTACTTGTCACATTATACCGGTGGAAGGGTGAAGCTGTGGGCCACTGAGCACTGATTTCTCTCAGTACCACAATTACAGAGACACCTGTGCTAAATAACATTGTGCTGTTCTACTTTGAAAATTACAGGGCTTGGTCCCACACTAAGATGCACAGATGTACATTGCCTCCCTCTGCAAGCAGCCCTCTTACCTGAGCACACACACTCACTCACACCTTCTCTGCAAGTTAACTCATCCCCTTTCTAAGAGATGCTACAGGCCTTATAGCTCAACATCCGTAAAATCTCCTTGGTTAGTGTCATATGAATACCTTCAATTACTTCTGTTCTTCATGGTGAGTGTATCTTTGACTGAAAAAAATGACAAAAAATGCGCACCTCCTCTTTTTCTGCCCAGGTCTCAGGGTTTGACCACTTTCCTTTGCAGTTTGTCTGGTTTTGCACTGCTCGACACTCTGCCTGTTGTTTCAGGCTGCTACTCAAATTACACATATTCTAGTTATTATTTCCATCATTTAGTATGAATTTTACAGTGATGTTGTTTTTATGCTTCCTTACCCTGCCACATGTGTTAACTATATAGAAACTGTTCTTCTTGTGGAAGAAATTATATACCAAAACTACCCAGTAAAAAGCTTGTTTTATGGCACTTATAAAATGAATGCCAAAAAAGTATGGTAAATATTGATTTTTTTGACATTAATGGCTAGTTATTTAACATGTTATGCTCTTGTAGTGCCTGGAAGACAGCACTTAGGTGTTCAGGTATGATCTCAAATTCCCACCCAAGGATTCAAAAGTTTAAGGGGTTGTTAAGCGAAGAATTGGTGGACAAAGCACACAGGTTAATAACACCTGAAATGGATGGGAAGTGGAATAAATACCTGGAATTTTAATTATTTTTTTAAAATGAGCCAAATCCACTATGTAGTGTACTGTTTAGATGATCCTTGTGCATAGCTGGGATATAGCAGCAAATACATCCATTAACCACCATCAGCCGGGCTGTACAACCTGTCCTTTAGGAAGAAGGTGGCTCCACAGAGTTATTGCAACACCTCTCTCTCTCCCCCCAGCTGGGATGTAGACAAGGGACGGACTGATCCTCAGCTTTCCCTTTGTTGCTTTTTGTTATGTGAATGAGCATTTTCTTTACACTTTCCTCTCCCTATGTGGTGGTGCAACAAGACAGAGCTCACACGCTGATAACCTTGATCCATACTAGCAACTGGAATGCCTTTTGATAGAGGGATTAGTCTTACAGAAATCAAGGAGAAGAAACCCAGAGGCCTTATAGACATAAATTAACAGGAACCATGAAAACAAAAATGTTTCAGTAAATACGTTAAAGAAATAAGTATTTTAGAAGTGTCTAAGAAAAGGTGACAAGTCAAATAACACATATAATTTACCACTTTATAAATTGGTAGACTCCAAGAACACATCATCGTCATCATCTTATGCAATTTGTGATATGATATTTAGCGTGAATTGTAATTATGCAAGTCTTAGTTAAGTGTAACTGTGGATGCTACTGTCCCTCAGCTGTGGTGCAGGGCTCTATGGTGTGCTGCAAGAGGCATCTTAGTGTGAAGTTTGGAAAATACAGCCTCCAGAAGAAATGCAATGATTTGTTAAATCCATCATACCTAAGCAGTAACATTTTAGGGGGAATATTTCAGATAAATAGATAGAAAAATTATTCTAAAAAGTGTTATCAATAGTGTTTGTCATATTCCTGAACCTTTAACTCCTCAGTCCAATGGAACTGACTAGCCTCAGAGAGAGATAGAGAGATACAGAACTTATAATGAATGTATTAGAAAAATTTCTAAGAGACCTTGACATAGCTTGCAGAGATATATATGAGAGTGTCTCACTCGAAATAGAGGGAAAGGGTTTTTATGGAGGTCAGAAACCCTATGTCTGGCTTTGCTGGGTGATACAGTATTCATTTTTACTTCTGTCATTGTTCCAGGACTAAATATTTCTTGTCTTAAACCTCAGAGCAGCTAATTATGGAATACAAAAAGCCAGCAACTGTTTGAAGCAGTTCATTTGTGTGAAGCTGGAAAAAAAGCCAACTGAACTAGATTAGAGGACAGGTGCAGTAGTCAAAGTAGCTTCATAAATGCAATTTAATATGGGAAACTCATCTTTACGTAATATGTCTGCATTATCTGCCCATGTGTATACAAGTAGAGGTTTTGTTCCGTGGATACAACATATCAATCGTTTCAGTTCACTTAGGATCAAGGACTGTTCTCTGATTCCCAGACCAAATGGTGCAAAGTGACTTATGTCCCCACTGATCATGGTTTTTTTCCTGCAGACTGTTCATGGCCACGTTACATAACATCTGACCCTCTGTGGCTATACGGCATGGCTATAGCCAGTATTCTCACTTAAAACAGTATGAAATAATGTATTCCAACCCACTGAAGCAGCTTTTTTATAGCCTGACCCTGAGGATAGCTGTTAGATATTTTGGGGCATAAAATGAGGCTGTATGAATTGATGCTGCAAAGCCTATTGAGATAGCTTTGAGGACTCCTTAGGCTTAAAAAGGCCAAGCAAGTCTTGATTCACTTAATCTGTCTAATGGCAGTGGTCCTACACTGGACTATAATCCAAACCTGGAAGGTTTTGACTGGAGAGAGCACTCTTAAAAAAAGAACTTAGGAGTCAACTGGCATGTGTACAGTGTAGACAAGCCTTGGAGTGGTATTGAGTCAGGGAATTAAGGTATTTAGCACTTTAAAACTCTTTTTCAGGAAAAGAAATAATGTTAAATCTCTTCTCTGCTGTGGGTGGCCCTTTCCATGCAGGAAGTATTTTAACCTTTCTATTTTTAGGTGATTTTTTTGGTACTCATAGAGGCTCTCTCTCATTCACAGACAATCAATGTAAGTGTCTTTTTCATTTCTCTGCAGTGTGGTAGTTTTCTGAGATACGTGCATTTTAAACAAAAGAAAACATAAATACATGCGAGACTGTCATCAATTTAAAGTATTGCATAAGTGGTTAAATTTAATCACAAAGAGACAACCAGCTAATGGTTTTAGTGGAATTCATAAAATCCCATAAAATACAAAAGTTAAATTTTGTCATATAATGTGGATCAGTTATAGGAACCAGCACAGCTTCCTTTTCCCCCTGAATAAATTCTAAACAGTCCTTAGAAAATGAATTACCAGTCTGCAAATCAGGATGACATATTTTTCAGCTATAAAACTAAAACTACTTTCAGACCACTTAGCTAAAAAAAAGAAAAAGAAAAAAAAAAAAAGACAGCAACTTTGTTGTTAGTGTGTTACTGTCAATAGTATTGGATGCTTGGTTGTGGCTCCATTTTAGCAGTTTGACCTTGTTTAGATCAACCTGAATCAAATCGACAGACCTCCCTTACAATTTCTCCACCCCATCGTAGAAAGCGCATACCCTGCATGAGTGTATCCAGCTGGAGATGTGCCAATAGAAGTAATTACGTGATGAAACTATTTAACTTTGACTAAAATACTCTCACCAGGTTCTTTCAAACCGTGTGTCTTATATCTTGTTGAAGCAATTTTATATCATGCCTTTAAAGTACAGTAATGGCCACTTGCATTGACAGAATCCTCGTAAAAGAAGAAGACCGAGACCTTGCTCATGAAGTGCTATTGATTTTCTGAGTTCCTGCTAGAGTTGCCAAAGATACAACACTGTTGTTAGGGAAAGAAGATACTTTGGCCTTCAATATCACAGGAGGGTTCCTGTGTAAGCACAGGCGTCAATGTGTTTCAGTGATAAATAATGCATTTTGGTGATAACTGCCCATATTATTGTGTCAGTTTTATGTGACTCAGCATTTGCTCTTGCCAAGCGTTTCTTTAATGTCACCACTGGCTGCTGAAGTCTGAGCTAATTGTAAGTGCTATTTGTATTTTAAAGGTCCATTTGCGTTATGGCAAAAAGCTAAAGTTTCGGTTTATCTTAGGCTGTGGTTGGTTTTGATCAGTACGAACACTAAAGACACCCCCAACGTTACTCACTGCGATATTTCCAAAGATAGGGCATCGTGAACGAGAGTTAAATACCGTACTCTGTATGTAGCAAAAGAGTCTAGTATTTTATCTATTGTATTCAGAATGCAAGCTGCCCTGCACCAGTGCACAAAGCGTGAAAGGCATTTGCACAAGTCTGTGCTACAGGTGAAAGTTGAAAATGGAGAGCATCATCCCAAAGGGCACTGCTGCTGCTTCCCAGTGCAGCCGGCCAGGTAATGGGAAGAGTGGGCACAGCCTTTGCTCTGCACTGCTGAGCTGGCATTAAAAGGAGAGCTGATCTCTGCTTGTTTAGGGCACTTGGGTAGATTTGTTCTCACAGAGAAGGGACATACCCATTGGTGAATCTGGATCCGAGTCCTTTTCTGCTCCTGGGACAGCTCTGTGTACTGCCCACTACTGGGGCAAATTGCACATGAAAAGTCTTTGGGCACCCTAGGCTTGTGTGCCTGAAAGGTTGGTTGTTTTTCCAACTGTCCTTGGTGGTGGAATCTATGCCCACAAACCTTGTCTCGTTTGTGTCCTTAGGCCATTGCAGCAGTATATCAGAACTACCAGTAGTATAATCTCACCAACTGGTGAGCTACCTCACCCCAAACATTTGAGGAAACATTTATAGAGCTCGGTCCTAATGCTGCAAATCCTAATGGTATCCTCTAAAAGCATAAACTTTTACTTGTAAGCATTACAATTAAATCTTAATGGATTGTGCTTTTGTGACTATCACATCATTGTAGCCAATAGATAATTATTATTTATCAGTTGGGGAAAAAAAAGGGGCTGGCTAGGAAAATTATAGCGATGATAATTAGTTTTTGATGACATTAACCAATTAATATAATTTTATGTTTTCCATTTTGAGATTTAGGCAAGGTTGTCTTTATTTTCATTTCTATTCCAATGTTTGAGTCAGTTTAGTCCTCCTGAAAGGGTTTATATTGAGTGCCCTGGAGGGTGCCATCATCACCAGGCAACGGGGGAGACAGTGCTGAAAAGAAATTGCACAACATAATTTCCCTCCACCTTTCCCAAATGTGTCCCTGTTCCGAATGACATGAATCAACTTTAGGCCCTATTGCCCCCTTCATTTCCACCCTGAGGAGCCTAGGGGGAGGGAAAAAACCCTAACAAAAACCCTGAGAAGGGATTATGCTGGAAGAAATATTGCTCACCTGGATCCCTGACTACCCAGAAGTCTCTCCTTAGTGGTCTGAATACAGTGGAGCTTGGACAGTGGGGAAGGGGGAACAGCTGATGTCTCCTCTTCCCATCTCATCTCCAGGTCTGCAGCACTATGGTAGCGTTGCACTAATGTGCACCATTTGGCATACTCCTGGGGAAGGATTGAGATCGTGGCCACAGATGTGCAGACAGGGAAAATGGGCTTTATAAGACTAGATTCTTTGGGTTCAGTCATTTTCTTCCAGATCTGAAGAAGAAAAATTGTCTTATCTGACCTAAGACCGCTCTGAGATGTAAATGTATTTATAGCAGCAGCCTTACTGGGGGTCCATCTACCTCAGTGTCCTGTTTCCAATGGTCAGCAGTAGCACATGTCTAGGGAACGAAGGTAGAGTGGAGCAAGTGTATCATGGACCTTCCCCAAAGTAACCTCCCCAGCCTCCAGAAACCTGCTTTGGGAACTTGCAGAGCTGAAGTTAGTTCTATCTTAGAAGAGTGAAATTGGTGGCTCTGTTGGTAGCCATGGATGTATTTGTCTTCCATTAATTTTTCCAGTTGCTTTTTTAACCATTTAAATATTAGCATTCATAAAGTTCTGTAATGAGGAGTTCTGCAGCTTATTTACACACTGTATGAACCATCTCCTTTTGGTTGTTGGTGGGTTTTTTTGATCAAACAGTTGCAAATTTCATTTGATGTCTCCTGGATCTTTTTTAAAGAGGAAGCAAGCAGCTGTTCCCTTCATGCTTTGATGCTGCCTTCGTGCCGCTCATATGTTTACAAACCTCCGCTACATCCCATGTCAATCAGCCTCTTATAAGGCTGAAGGGCCACAACCAAGGAAACAGGTCAGGGGAAGACCTGTAGCTTTGAAGGCACTGTTATGTGTCTCTCAGTGTCCATGTCCATGCAGACCAGGTCTCCTCCACTCTCTTTTCCTTTATGCCTATGACCGCCTTACTATGAGAAGGCCAGTGCAAAGCCAAAAAGCAGCTACACAACACTCTCAAGAAGTTGCCTTTGAAGACAGTTTTTTGTTGATTTTCTTTTCTCTTTTTCTTTTCTTTTCTTTTCTTTTCTTTTCTTTTCTTTTCTTTTCTTTTCTTTTCCTTTCTATTGTTTTCTTCTCTTTTCTTCTCTTTTCTTCTCTTTTCTTCTCTTTTCTCCTCTTTTCTCCTCTTTTCTCTTTTGGGACAGAGAAGGAATTGTCTGCTTATGTATGAAAAGAATCTGGATGAAAGCAGTAACTAGTTATACAATGGTTTTTATTTCCTTTGAGGCCTAATGTAATAGGGATAATGTTGGAAAAACAGTATGAATGAGTTTACAAAAAAGTTTCTGACATATCTCAAAACACAGGGACCTTTGTCACCATTTAGCTAGCTAGAAAAGCATCATTTCCTCCAGTCTTAAACCCGCAGCATGCTTTTCTTCAACAGGTCTTGTTTTCTTCACTGAGAGGACACATACTGTTAAGAAGTTAACAATAATAAGATAGTGGCAGTAGATTACACATAATAGAAAGATGGTGAGGAGGAAAACTAGATTTTTCTTATTAATTGTGATTTTAGCATTGCCTTCCCTTGTCTCAAAAGGCTTCTTGTTTCTTCTTATTTTCTGTGTTTACGCAGCATAAGGCAGAAGTGATCTTTATTGGCATGTATGCTTGCCATTTGCCAACCATCTTTGAAAGCGTGCCTCATAAGCAAAACTATAAACAGATTTCCTTTTGACAGCAAAGAATATTTTGGCCCATTTTACTGCCTGCAGAATGCCTGGAAAGTTTAAAATTAATGGCAACAAATGCAAGAGAAAAGGAAATCAAAGAGCCATTTATTTCCTTAGAAAGAGACCTTTTCCCCCTCGCCTTTCTATATTTTCTATCTGCTTTGGTTGAGAAAACATTTTAAAATGTTTATAAGCACCAAGAATTTCCCTGTCCTTTTACACTTCCATCACTAGGAGTGTATAAACTGTGGGATAGGGCAAAGGGGTGGAGATGACCTTTTAAAAGAAATCTTTTGTTCTGTATAAATCACCTTGTACAACAGAAAAGCAAAAGAATAAGTATATATTTTTTGAAATTATGAAGTGCAGTGACACAATGAAAGGATAAATCCTACACTGCTCAGTTAGGAGAACTGGGTTTTTGAGATACATGTCCAGCTGAGTGCCCACAGTGTGCAGATGTGTCATCTTGTTTGAGGGAGAAGAGGGTGTTCTGGCCATGATGTTTTCATATACTGGACTGATTCTTTTTTAAGCTGTATGACGTAATGATTCTGTGCATTTTTTTCTTTGTTGCTAAAGACTTTTGACTGAATGCTTGCTGCACTAAGTGCTCTAATGCCAAGTACTCAGATGTAACACCCAATCATATTTAAAATCCTTAAATATTAGTGAAATGACTGGAAATTCTACATAAGCTCCTACCTGGCAGACCTCTTTTCTGTGAAGGAACCTCTCTAGAAACACGCTGTTACAGTCCCTTCTGAATCGTTTGTGTTCTGCATCTGAATACTGTTAACTGGGCGTTTCTCTTCACTGCTCTACGTATGCTAAAACTTTGAGTTGCCGTAATTAAACTTGCAGTACAATATTAGGTCATATTATGCTCTATTATCCTTTTAACTTTATTGTGATTGATTTGTGTCAACTTTAACTATACTCACTAGGAAGTCAATAAGTAAAGATCAATGGTTTTTTATTTCACCTGCTTCTTTATTAGAAAGAATAGATCGGTTAAATAACACAAATAATAGTGATGACATGGCTTCCCTCAACATTTTCTATGCTGAAACAGGTGAAATATTTTTCAAAATTACATTAGAACAATTATGCTTGTGTTTTCTTGTGATTTGCTGTTTCTCTATAGCTGACACTTTAAAGCCCCCAAACTTAAAGAAAAAGAAATGCACAACACAGATGTTCTCCCTGCATAAAACTTACCACTGATTTGCACTGAGGACCTCTTGCTAGCAAGATGAATCTCTAGTACCATGTGCATTTATGTACTTATTTCACATATAGGGTACCTATTAATCTCATTGAAGGGGAATTGCACCTCTGGACATCAAGGGTGTACCCCAACAAACAGGCATGCTTCTGAACTGCTGAAAATCTCCTAACATCTGGATTTAGAGCTGAAAAATGCAGCTAACTCCTTTCTCTGAAACAGAGAAAACTGACCTTATCAACTGACCACCCATGAAATGACAGTATTGTTTTTGTGTGCTTCTCGTCTGCACACTGTCTTTCTAGTGACTGTAGAAATCTGTGATAGTCGTCATGTTCTGTCTCGACCGTGTTCTGCCTTAGCAGGCTTGCATTATAAGGGCTTCTGCAATAGGAGAAAATATACAAGAAATAACTGAAAGTGAAATCTGGAGCCACAGGGACTTGCCAGAAGTTGAGTAAGTTGTGGGCAATTTAGAATCACAGCCCTTGTTCTATAGGCGGGTCTCATTGCTGGGACTGTACTAACACACAGGTGTTGAGCTCATGTTGACAGCAGTGTAAGATCTCTGCATCTAAGCAGAAAAGCATACTGAAGCTCAATATGCACACGCACAGTTCTGAGTAAAATTTTATCCCCACAGTGTATGTATAGTGAAATACTAATGCAAAATTCACTAGGAAGTAGGTCGAAGTGTCAGACCAGTTATTATCAGTAACCTGTTTCTCATAAAAACATAGTGAAGAAAAAACCATCTTGTTCCTAAGATTTATAGCAACTTGACTCCATATGACAGGTGATTGAAAGCTTCCCTGCCATGCATATTACACTTTGGGTGGTGACCCCTCAGTATATATCTCCATTTAAGTCCTTCAGTACTGTGCTGAATGGAAGCAGAGTGGCCAGATGCTGTAAGCTTCTTTTTTTATGAAAATCTTTCATCCGGACATTTAGCACAAAGTGCATTCATAAGATTACTTGAGTGCCCTGTCCTTGAACATGAATCCAAGCATTGAAAAGGATCAAAAAATCAAGTCTCTGCTAAGAAAAGCTAGTACATTCACAAGCCACAGTATTACATGTCCTGAGCAGCAGAGTCGATCTCTTTGCCACACTGCATTCATTCAGAATTCTAAGTTCTGACATATAAACTAAGCAGCTTTCTGAAATAGCTTGTATCTATTTGCCAATGGGTTTATGATCCATGTTTATATAGGTTATAAATCCTTTTCAGGAATTATATAGAGGCTCCTTGCTTTGCTTTTCTAAGCTGTTTGTTTTTGCTGTTACTTTACTTACTATTTTCTGTGTCCAGAATGCTGCTGGACTACACACTTTTCCCCAGCGTAGTTTCTGTTTAGCCACATCAGGTATGTGTGCCATAAAATGCAAAGGCTTGAACTCACACAGCGGGCTTTGCAGAACACCTATCTAGCGATAATGTTACAGTCTATAGGTAGTCTGTGTCACTTTGAGAGCAGGGTCCAGTCTTTGAATGTTTTTGTTTGGGGCACGAGCAACAGCCTTTCTGATTGTAATTGCTGCCACAGAGGCCCTGCTGTCAACACTGAGTATCTCCCGTCCACGGAGGAAGGTTCGGCGGATCGCTTTTCTCGCGCATCTGCACTGCTCACTCTGGCTCCCGGGCTGCTGCG
The DNA here is from genome assembly GCF_929443795.1 of Astur gentilis. Lineage (NCBI taxonomy): Eukaryota > Metazoa > Chordata > Aves > Accipitriformes > Accipitridae > Astur > Astur gentilis. Next base: position 12,069,309 of record NC_064884.1, read on the forward strand.
GCTGTATTTCCCCTTCACGTACCATCCATCACTCAGGTCCTAGTACACCTTCACGGCTTCTGATGCAAATGTAACCCCAGCTTAAATTAGGCCCGTGATTTTCTTCTGCTCCCTTATTGTGCATAATTTTCTCTTTCTTTTTTTCCCCCCACTTGAAGCCTCCTAGGAGGTTTCTCCTGGGCATAGTGCATCTAAAATCTTGATAATGCACAAGTCCAACTGCTGGACTTGATGTTGGCACGACAGGGCCTCTTGATCTGAGCATCTCTGAGTGTGAAAAAATGCTCTCCCCTGTCTGCATGGTAGACAGGGAACCCTCTTCAGCATATGCTGTCTCAGCCTCAGTTGCTGGCAGAGTATGAATCCTGATGTAAACTTTGTGGACTCGTGTTTAATCTGTAAGGTTTGTAAAAACTTTCTGAGGTTTATTAAAAAAACTTCTGCATTAATTCTGTCTTTGTATGGTCAGCTCTGAGACTAGGGCATACCTGAACTGAGCAAATTAAGGAAATTCTTAATCGAGGCATAAAAATGCAAGACCCAAATCTTAGAGCAACAAAATTACTGCTTTTAAAACCTTAGTCTATTTTACTTCTATTATTGAAGCAAAACTGTGAAGACACAATATAGATTAATTCTACGATTTTTATAGCCACAATTTTATTATAAGTTTTTATATTTTATTAGATAAGAAGTTATTAAATTCTGTGGGCCTCATCTTGTAGGCTTCATTCAGGTAGCTCTCCTTTTGACAGTCTCTGCTGTTGAGTAAAAACTACAGAACTGAGCCCTTTAGCTTTTGTTGAGACAAATACACATTCCTCATTTTCACTTCAGGTCTCATGTATTTTAAAAGAAAAAGTTGAGCCAAGCAGCCAAGTGATTTGAAAATGGAGATTACAACAATGTTTTGGGTAATATTTTATACAAATTTCAATTTGGACAGTCTTCCCTTGGGAAGATTTGGGCGTGGAATAATTCTGGCTAATTGTCTAGCCTGCAATATATAAATTTTATCCTGTTCTCAATGTATGCGGTTCTTTCATTCCTGTTGTTCTTTGGTCTAATTGTGGCCCATAAGCTGGCCATCAGTTCCACTTCATTACCTAGCTAGCTGAATCTGATGGGATACTTGGGAGCCACACATGTCCTGCTTGGTAGTTTATGACCAGTTATTTTATTTTTTAAATACTTTTTTACCTGGTGATTGGAAAAGGTGGAATAAAGCAAAAAAAAAATATTTGCATGATTCATAAAGGGAACAAATTTCTTTTTAAGCTATGTAAATGAATAAAAACTGGTAATGCATTTTAAAAGGTGTTTCTAGTGTGAGAAGACAAATAAAGGGATATGGAGGAGGCCAGTTCTGCTGTAAGAGGTGAGCAGTTAATTGCTGAAGTGCTTTTGTTAATGTACGCAGTATATTTCATGTGTTCTTTATCACTTAGCATTATTAGGTATGAATATAGCTTTGGGCAAGCATATGTCCCTTTTTGCCCCAGCCTGCAGTCATTATTCTGGAAACTTCACTCTATTAAACATCTTTCCACACTGTTTTTTATTTTGTGCTGTCCTGAAAGTGGCTCCAATAACTCTTTAGTCTGCCTTATTAGCCATCTGTAAAGGGAAGGAACATAGGAATGGCTGTACTGGCTTAGCCCAAAGGTTGGTTATGCTGGTAATCTCCCTCTGGCTAATACAGATACTTAGTTAAAGAGTAAAAAAAAAGCAGAGTGAGTGCAGTGTGATGTGTCCCAGGTATTTCCCCCAATTTCAAGTGATCAATGTTAAAGCTTTCCTGACACGAAGGTTGTGGATTCGACTAATTCCACTCTGAGCCCATTTAAACTTCTGGCCTCATCTGCATCCCGCAGGGAGGGGTTCCATGGGCCAGTCACACATGCAGGGGATGGTGCATACCTACACTCGTTTTTCTCTCCTGCCTGGTTATTTCGGTGCGCACCTCTTTGTTCTTCTACGAGGAGAAACAGTGAGCCGTCATTCCCTGATTGTTCTCATCATCCTCCTTTTATCTTTTCTGCTTCTTTTATATTCTCCTGATGTGGGATGACTGTAGCCTGCAGCTAATGTTCAAAATGTGGGTGCACGATGGGTTTATATAGCATCATAATGATGTTTTCAGTTTTGTTCTATGATGGACATTGAGCATTGAGATGGTGTTTTCCACAGTCTCTGCAGTGGGTTCAACACCATCGTTTTCCCCCTGTAGGTATTAATTTGTACTTAGAAGCATTATCATCTGCTAATTGGCCGCCCTGTCACTTGGTACTGTGAGATCAAATGGAAAGTTGACACGAGGGACGTTCAACTTTGGTATCTTATTTAGATATTGCTGGTATCTGTTAATCCAAACTCCTTCCCACTGTTTTTTGTCATATTCTGTCTGCTGGCACAAATCAAGGCCATCAGTGATGGGTTCAATGAATCACTGCAATATAGGATCTTTTGAGTTTATTTTCCCTCAGACTGTCTTTGCACTCCCTTTATTTCTCTAATGGTGCCCATTCACTACCCAGAGACTCATGAGTCCATTTCAGATCTCCTGACATGAGCTGCTTATTTCATTTGCTCAGGAAGTTATACTTTTAAGAAAATTGAAACGCACATTCAAATTTATAAATACATTTTAAAATCAGTCCTAAGTTTTATTTGTTTTTGTTTTCCCCTCTTGAAACAGAAGGTTGATGACCTTATTCATGGTTTCAGGCAAAGGCTTTGACCAAAATCCTGATTTCTTGTCCTCGAAAAGGACCACTTTTTCTATTTATTTATAATTTGGAACTTATCATTTATTTTCACAATCCATCACAAAGGTGAGCAGCAGTATAAGTTTTAAAAAAGTAAAGGCATTGTTACCTGTGGCAAATGCTTACTAATTTTGATGTTATCATTTAATGAACTGGTTTAATTATAATATGTTACCTACAAGCATGCCTATCTTAAAAAGTCTCCAAAGTTTCCTGAGCATTTTTTACTCCGTGTATTTTGAGCGTCTTCATTTCTGCAAAGGTATAGGACTCTAAGTTCTGAATTTCAAGTGTTTTGTAATGTGCTGTTGATAACAGTGAAAACCATTTTTCATTCTACTGTTGCTTGTTATTCTATTTTTTGTTATGCTTATAGATTGGCAAGTGAAGGTCTCTCTTTGTATCCTTTTTCCACCAAGTTTCACCTATTTTCTTCTTAAGATTATTTTAATGTTTGTCCTTTTATTTCCTATTTAAAAAAAAAAAAAAAACCACCACCAAAAAAACCCAAACAAAACAGCTAGTGTTTTTTTCAAAGCAGGAGAGAATTACTGGATTTATATTTTTCCCAGAGTAAATGAAAAATTTCCTGTTAGAAAAAAAAGAGTTGTCTAGAGGAAAAAAAATCTTGCTAAGCAAAATTCTGCACCTCTTTTTCCTCTACTAGGTATACTATATTAAACTGCACATTGAATTCTTTTTCTACTAATTTCTGTTATTTTTCATCCTATAGAGAGACTTATATCTTACAGCATTCACCCAGAGTTTAGAAGAATGCTGAGTTGTCATGCAGGAGTTTTACCTCACACTAGGGAGATATTAGTTGATAACATCTACCTTGTTTAGATTTATTGCTTTAGCATATTTCATGCTAAAAATATTTTTTTACCATCTGCTAAGATTAGCACTCTAGTGGTAATAAATTTACCTACCCTGTTACTGTGGTATATTTTGGAACCATCTTACACTTTATTTGGCCTAATTGAAAATAGGATAAGATAAATTATGCACTTTGAATTTCTCTCTCAGATGTACCATTGTTCATTACTTCAACAAGGGATGAGCACATCTGATTGTAATTTCAATTGTTAAGTAAAACAAAAGTTTCCATGGTGAAAATATGGTACCAACAGCTGTAATTGTCTAAGGGTTACTTGTGAAAATCTCAATATTGTTTTAGTAATAAATGCAGAATTGTTTTTCATTTACACATTTGTTTATCTTCAAACCCTAACGGAAAAGGGGTGAAGTCAAAAAACATGCTCAGGAATTCATGCACTGCATGGAATACAATATAGGAGCTTAAAATGTTTATGCTTAAAGAAATAGCTGCATATTAAAATAAGAAATATTCAGTAGTGATTACTATTGCAAAAACCCCCACCCAACTAAACAACAGTTTCTGCCACCACTTTATTAATTTTGATTGGATTAGACAGTGTTTATAATACAGTACATTTTGGGTTTGCTTCTAGACTCTCACAGGGTATACACAGTACTGACGGCTCTGACTTTTGCCTTGCAAATACTTCAAACAACACCATCTTTGTAAAAGTTATTTTTTCCTTAGTATTCCATTAATATAAATCCTAAATAGTAAAGTATTAAAGAAACCTACATGAGTTGAAGGTGCTGACCACCTGATGCCAGGCAAATGGTATGAGAAGAAACTAGAGTTGGTATAAGCCATTCTATCTGCCTAGTATTTCTGCCAATTTAATTTGTGGTCTCATAATTTCATTTTTGTAAGTTTATAAATATTTCTCTTTTGTGTTCCATGGGTGGACAATGATACCTTCCTTTAGGGTATGTGAAAATATAGACTGGAAATAATATTCTTTGCTTCAGAATTTGCTGTGAGTTTAGGAGAAACAAGTATCTTACTACATAAAACATGTACAGTGGGAGATACTGACTATGCAATGGAAATAAGTGAAAACAGGAGAGAAATTATGTATGTTAGGTCTTTCTTTTAGATACAAGTGTGATTTTTGTGTTGATGATGTCTGGTTTTAACATTATGGCAACAAAAGGCCATATCCCATTTCATTCAGTCATTACATTAATTCCACTGACTTGCTTGTATGAATAAGGTCAGCAAGTCTCTATCCATAAGTAACCCACAAATCTGGCTTTTTCTTTCAAAGTATTAGAATATCCTCGGGGCTATGCAGAAGTGGAAGTATCTCTGGGATATCCTTGTTTGGAACACAGTTAACTTGCAAAGCCTTTTTTGTCCTTTGAGTAAAGTCACAGCTAGTCTTTAAGAAATATCTAGCTCTGTAGTATTTCCATCTCTTATTTCATAAGAAATTCTTTGACTGATGACCAAGTTCTGATTGTGCTTACCCTTACTCAGGGAAAACACTTTGGCTTCAGTCAGCATTTTGCCCAAGATGAGACCGCTCGTCTGCAGCGTCTCAGCCCTGGCTGGTATTTTCGCAGCTGAGTTTTAAACCCCTGAAAACAGGGGTTTGTAATGGAAGTGCTGACACAACCTTAATGAGAGGATTGTGAATGGCTGTGCTCTAATACTGTACATTGCCACTGTTACTGTGTTGCTGTTATCCATTTCTAGTGTCTGTTACAGAAATTGGTATTGTATCTAAAACAATTGCTGTTATTAACAGGTTAAGCTGCTGGGATGTTAAAATAAAGGCTGCCCAGCTTTAGTGCATTTTGTTGTAATCATCTCCCAGATGCCTTGTCGGAAATCAATTCAAGTTCAAAACTGGCTAGAATTGGGAGGTCAAGGCTTCTGCAGACTAAATATTTTATCTTCTGCTCATGTCTGGAGCTTTTAAAGATGTGTATTGGGGGCTCTTTTCTCATATCCCATCTGGACAAAGATGATTGGCTTTGCCATTTTGCCCAGGTTAGGACAAGGTTAAAATCAATTATAATCAATTATTAAGAGTCTTCTGTGGCTACAAAGCTTAAAAGGGGATTTTAAAAGTTGCTCAGTTCTGAAACAAGAATATCTTAGTTGCTAGTGTAGATGTCATTATTCTGGGACGTCAGATGGAAATCTTATCTGCACCAGTAATAAATAAGCAGAGTTCCTTCATCTTCTTCTTGTCCTGTGTGTTTCGGAACAAACAGCAATACCTAAAAAAAAGAAGGTAGAGGTATAGGGAGGACAGTTGCATTGTGTTTTAAAAAATCTAGTTGTCATTTCCATGTAGCTAAATGAGAGGGAGCTATTTATAATTTGGTGAAGCCGGGTGTTTTTTCCTCAGAAATGTATTCAGCTTACTCGGGTCTTCAGAACTCAAATGCTAATTTTCTAGTATGTTTTGGGGACTCCATGCTTTTATCTTAAAATACAATAGTATTTATGTATTATAATTCACTCTGTTTGCTTGATGTCCTTGAATATGCAAGATAGTTGCCTCTCCCTGGGAATGAATCAGTCATTTTGTTTGAAATAACTTTTGATGTTAGGTACCATTTTTCCCATACAAAACACATTCAGTGTTATTCTCACAGCTTTTGAGTGAATGAGCAAAGATGTCCTTTATCCCTCATCACCATTGTTTTGGTGCTTTTGAACATAATATTTATACTTAAAAAAATTAAGAATTAAGAATTGGAGCCTGAATTTTGGAGGAAGACAGGGCCTCTTGTAAACTCAAGGAGGGAGGAAGGTTGCTCTGCTGAAAGTAAGACCTGCATGCACGAAACGTGGGTTTACCTGTTTAATTCTTAATTAATGAATTCTTCTTAAGAAAACTGTCGGAGTGATGCTAGTCAGCTCAGTAGCCTCAGTTGCCTATTTTTAATATTGGGATAATTTTTCTCCCTTTTGTTTTAGGGAGTGAAGCATATGACTATGCATGTCATACAATATAATACAATGTAACATAATACGTAAGAAAGCCTGATACTCACTTAATATGGTGTGGGAGCCTCACAGTTATATGTGTTATGTCACGACTGAATTTAGCCTTGCTTGTCATGTCCAGGTCCATAGAGAAAGTGAACACCAGAGCTGAATTTGGATATCGGAAGACTTTAGTTCTGAGCTGGTTACTAGACCAGCAGAAATGACTGGGATTTGTAAAACAGACTGGGATCTTCAAAACATGAATCTTTAAAACTTTTTTGAGCTTCAGACTTTTTCTCCGTCACTTTGCTTTTCCTTGGCATCTGCATTTCATGCTCAGAGACAAGTGATGGTTTGTCGGTAGACTTGTTGAAAAACTTCAGCAAATGATGTTCTTGCATAGTTTATGTCGTGAGGTCTCAGGAGGGCTCTGGTTCTTACAGAACTTCCAGACTGCTGCCAGAAGAAAAGTTGACCTGATTGTCCTCTCTGTGTGTTTTGAAAAATGTCATATGTTTCATTTGTCATTGGTGCATGTGTTCCTGAATCTGGAATATTTTAAGAGGAATAAGAATCTGCCATAAAGTTCAGCTTCAATGATGAAACTAGATTAGCCACTTGTTGACATGAAATACAATACCTCAGATTTTGAAAATGTCTTTGAGATTCTTAATATGGGAAAAATACCAAATAACTGTAGGATTATAAAAATACTCAGACATTCAAAAATTTGTAAATATTTTCATGAGCATAGGAATTGGGAAATATTACTTTAAAATGGTCATTTTCATGGTGATACTATAGTTGCACTCATTTTCCCAAGGATTTTGTAGTGAACATGAGATTTGAAAAACATGTGTAGGGACGTTGTCCTGAAAAATAGGTATCTAATGAAAAGCAGAATAAATTAGTGTTAATTTTCTTTCTTTGTACTGCATCTCCACATGGAATCACTATTTCACAGGTTTTAAAGAAAGTTTAACTTTTCTGTGTGTATGACATTCAGAATATCTTGTCACCCAAGAATATCCTGTCACCCACCTCCAGGCATTTATAAGTTTGTTATCAAAATAGGCTAGCTGTTTCTTGAAGCATCATAAAAAGTCATACAGTTCAAATATTTCTATGCACACTTATGGCCACACTTATAGAAAATAAATGTATTTAAGTGTAACTGGATGTTAATATCCATTAACAGATTAATACTGGACCACTACAATAACTCTATACTTTTTCTGCTTGTTTTCTGTGAAAACTTCTGAATCCAAGGGTAGAGTTAAAGCATCGCTTCTGCAGCTGATATGGGCCAGAAGCTTCATTCTGACACTGGAAAGCTAAGCAAAGGATAGTTTGTCGCCTAGCTAAAGATGTGTAATGCAAAGACTTCCGAAAAGGTACAAAAGGCTAAGTGGAGAGGGTAAGGGAAGCCTTTTCCTTCCAACATGCTCTCTTTGTCCCCTTCAACGTAGCTAAAGGATTGATTATATATCCTGTCTTGTGAAGAAGGCATTGCCACTGAATGATGGGAGATCATTACTCAGTTCAGAGATGTACCCATAGTGAAAAGACTTGCATTGTGGGCCTTTGCTCCAAACACTACGCTCCTTGCGATTCCATAAATGATGCAAAAAGCATGTTAGTAAGGCATTCGAGAACAACAGAGATACTGAACTCTTCATTCTCTTGGGCCAGCCCGTATTTATGTTTTTAAATGGGTACGTGAAAGACTTGGAATTCAAGGTTTATCTTAATATGTTTACATTGCGATTTATAAGGCTGCAAAAAGCATTATAATGAGAGTTTACCTACTAATGATATTTGAAAAAGCCAGTTATTAATAGCTTATAAAGTGTATCAGGCTCCTTTTTTATCCCAGTAATTTATTTCACATACAGGATTATATCCCTTCTCGATTTCATTTTCATTTGATAAAACAAGAAGTATAAAATATAATTTGCAATAAGTCTATACCTGGCTGTGCAACAGCTATGTGCTAAAATGCACCAATAGGCCTTTCCTTTTCAGGGAACACCACTAAAACTGACACATTTCGGTGGCCTTCTGGACTGGTGGTACTTAGGAAAGGAGAGGCATATAAAGAATGGATGTTCTTGGCTAGTAATTGAAAGTACAATGTTTTTATTGGAGGCAGGAACGCCATTTCCCTTTCCTTGGAAGTTTCAGGGGAACCTATCGTTTGGCTAATGAGACACATGGCACTGTATGCCTGAATAGTTCAGAGAGAGATGAAAAGTTCCTATTTATCCTGCACAGTAAAAATACAAGTCTGGAAACCGCATGTGTTTCTAATTTCAATGCACTTTTATCTCAGTTATTTAGATGGATAGAGGCATCAAGCCAGAGTTTCCCCAACAACAACAAAGGTCTTGTACTGTCCAAACAGACTGCATTCCTGAACCCACTGGTCATGCCACCTAAAAAGGTTTAAAGATTCAGCATAGTCTGTTTAAACAAAATAGCTATGCTATTCATTTTAACCTTGCACATAGAGACCAATGTTTATATTGTTGAAGTTAAGTTTTAAAGTGAGCAGAAAATGTTGGTAGAAAGCTTAGGCCCTGCACTTACTCAGAAAAGGAAGGATGTTTACCGTACTAGGGACTGAGAAAATGAACCAAGTTCCTTATCACAGCATTTAAAAATGCCACGGTTAGGAAGCAGAAACATTTCTCTTTCAGTTTCCCTTCTCTTTTTTCCTTTTACACTTCATTGATCACTGCTGATACTTGGTATTAAGTACAATGCTGTACACATTCATTAACAAGTCCAAGCCAAGCTTGGCTGCTTTCACTGGGGACCCAAACCAGAAGTTCATGAACTCTCCAAGCAACTAGGGAGCCTATTTCAGGAAACCTGGAACTGCAACTCTGTGCTGTGTTCTGCCATGAAACTAGGTAGTTTCTAGCAGAGAATGAATGGATGAAACTCCAGCATTTGTGATTCACACAGATTTTGCAAAATGCTTGGCAGGAATTGCTGCAAAGCCTTTGTAATCTCAGATAACATACCTTGGCCTTTCATTTTGGCACTCTCGAGATTTACTTCTGATTCAGACTTGCAGCCCTGTGTGAGCTGAGGCTGAGCATCTGTGGAGAGAGGAGTTCTTGCAGGTGGGAGTCTCCCTTCTGCTTGATGTTTGGAGGGGAACTGAAGGGTTTTAACAGGGTAGTTTTTTCAATAGGAAAAAATACAAGTGGACAATGCAAAATGTCATAGAGAAGCTGCTTGGCTGTAAACCTTAAGAGAAACTTTGTAGATCTCTTCATGGGGAAATGGAGTGTTTTTCTTAGTTTTCCTTACAAAAAAAATCTTAGAAGCTTAAACCTAAAATCTGTTTTCTTTCCTTTTCACCCTCTCTTATGTGGGCATACTGGTTTATTATTACAGGGTTACTCATGCATGCTGGCCTATTGGCATTGAATATTTAGTACAGACAAAAAGGAGCTACATCTTTTTTTCTTTGAGAAAACAACTCAGACTTTATAGAGACTTGCATAGATTTTGTAAATACATGTTAGACTAAGAGGATATATTATCATCCCAGTTGCTCTAGATTTTGAGCCTGTGAACTTTAACAGAAGAATTCTTCATGAACGATTTCATCTAGTTTCTGTAAAAGTGCTTTTAATGAATGTTGGGATTCAATAAGACTAGAGCTCTTAGACTATAACTCTTTTAAAACCTAGTATTAATGTAATAATTCGTATTTACCTAGTGTTTCATATCAGCAAATTTCAAAGTACAATATTAAGGGGTCTCACAACGTACAAGGTAGGTAGTAGAATAGGGTACAGAGTACTAGATCGAGTGATGAAATAAACGGTGACCAATCCCTATTGGTACTGGAGTACATGTAATGGAAAGCAGTATGTAGATCTTATTCTGCTCTTCTTCGTGTGTATGAATTATGAGTCATCCCAGCGATGGCCTGACGGGAATATAGTTATGGCAAGTCATTCTGAGCCAGTGTTAACAGCTTGGCAGAGAACCAACAGTGGGTTTGGAGACACAGCTTGGAAGAAGTTCTTCCAAGCACCAGCTCTGCACACCCGTGGACTCTGGTTACTACAGGGCTTAGGGTGAGAGAACTCTGAAGGAGCTGGATCAGCTCATGTCCCAAGGTGATGCCCTTCAGTCCCTGTTCTGTCGTTGGAAAACAACCTAAGCCTGAACTGCGAGGGTGATCTGCCCTTCCACAGCTGGTACGCCGTCACTGTGTTGACTGAAAGGAGCATGTAAAGGATAAACAAAGTTTCCACAAGAGTTTCTGCATTAATGTTGAGTGCTTTGTTTTGTGCACTTTCAACCCTCATGCCTGCCTCCACAAATATTTTCTCATGGGCATGTTGACGTCATGCCCGCAAGGATTTCTAATTTTTTTTGTAATATTTGTGGGTTCAGGCTGGTGGAAATCACGAAATAGGTATAGAAAGAAAGGTGATAGAAGGAAAAGAGAAGAAAGTCCATCGATGGTATCAGAAATGAAACAGAGAGGAAATACTGTCACTTCTCTGTATACCTGGTCCCAGAGAATCAAGAATTAGTAGAGACAGAGCAGCCTTTCTGAAATGTTGACCTGTCCTCCTCTCTCACAGGATTTACATTTGTGTGTCTCACATGTCACTCTTGTGTGTAGTCACCATCCTTTCCCCAGCTGAGTTCTTACCTCCATCTTTTCATAGTCGTTACATTTCTGTGTCCTTTAGCCTTCCCTTTCCCAGGCATTTTCACAGGTAGTTTTATTTTGGATTGTAGGACTGAGAAGCACAGCTCAGTTGTGCTTGTTCATTAGTTTTGCGTAGGGGCCAACAAGGGCCTGTATTAGCCCAGCACCAAGTCCCAGAGGAACTCCATACTGAGGGAGTATGGGTGATAGGGGTTCTCTTGCACCCAAAGGATGCTCTGACCAAACATCACTGCATGGGGAGGATGAGGCTTTGCCTGGATTTTCCTTTTCCTCTCTTCCAGTAGTTTGAAAAAGGTTGCAGAGATTTCAGTTGCAGATGATGACTTTCAAGAAACAAAGGATGTAAGCAAAGATGACAGTGTTTCCATGCAGATTTCTCACAACCTGGTCCAAGTCTAGACAACAAACTCTGTCTATGAGCACATCACACTCCCAGCTTTCCCTGTCTGCAGTTCTCCTATTGCTTCCTTCCCCTGAGAGTATTTTGTGTCAAGTAAGTGGTTAAATTCAGAGCAAGATCAAGGATTTAGTTTTAAAAGTATTTTGGTATCTGCAAATGCAGATAGTTGCATGTTAGGTATTAAAAAATGAATGAGCACCTAATTACAGTTGATTTCAGCGTAAGTTAGGTGTTTTTGAAAATCACAATAGGCCCCAGGAGGCTATCTCTCTCCTGAGCCACAGTGCATAGCATTTCCTATTGTTTAGGTATCTCTCAAGACAGAAAGCCAATCAAACAGGAAAAATAGCATAAGGGCTGAGAGCAAGCCTAGACTATCTGAATCTGGCTGATTCAGATCTTGCATGTAAATCTGCTCCCAAGTGACTTTTCAAGGTTCAGTCACACTTTGATCTTTAACTCTCATCTTCTTTGTGATGTAGCTATTTCAATTTCATTAATTAAACCAATAGTAATTCCTCCTCCTGCAGCAAAATAAATAAGCAAAAATAAACCATCGAACCTTCTGCTGGATTCACACCTGGCTGTTTGAAATACTCACAAAATCACACAAGGTAGAAAGTAGTTGCATTACATTAAACTGATATCCATAGTCTTTCAACAAGTTTCTTTGTGTCCATGTATAACATTTTTTTTATAAGTGTATTAAAAGTCCTTTCTCTCTACACTTTTGCCCAACTCTGTTAATTCCATGTGAACACCCCTTCATCATATTTGTTATATATTATATCAACACCATTTTATGAAATTTGTTCTTTATCTGGTACCCTGAGACAAACCAATCTTCAGGTTTCTGGAGTGAGCACACAATGGAAGTTTTATTGTGTTTAGTATTTCCTTATTTCATACATTTGAGGGAATGAAAGTTCGAAGCACAGAAAATGGTTTCAGTTGAATTGACAGTCATGTTCTGGTTGAAACTATAGACTGCATTTTCAACTACATCGATGTGGCTGTCTGAAACAACATATACTTTAATCACAAGATCATAAACTGCTTTTATATTTTCTTTCTATATATCCTTAATACAAAGCTTCACATGAATGCTTGAGTACAAATTGTCTGTCACAAGAAGAAACAGAGGGATTTGGAATAATGATCTGTTGAGCAGAGAGTGAGCAACAATGAAAGAGCCAGATAACTAGTCTGGGCAGCAAAAATGAGACAAGTGCATCTCAGGTGCACGAAGACAGGGTACCAAACCAGAGGACTGGCAGCTCTGTGCGTGGTCAATGGAGTTGCCCAACAGAGAGTTTGTGAAAGCATAGCTAATATTTCTTTAAAATCATAACCACCCATGTGTAAGTGGAATGGATTTCATCATAGCGTAAATAAGAATAGGAAAAGCACAGAGTTCTTGTCCAAACTCACTTGTTCCTGACCAAACGTTATCTTTCATTGAGACGTGTGGTCTAGACAATGTAGCTGGCCATTGCTGCGACAGCTGCTGTGCCCATTTTCTTTTTCATATTCTAGAGATCAATGAGGCTAGTGCCAGATGACCTTGACTTGAGAGTGGTGCTAGCCATGAGCATCTGGTGGCATGTCTAAGACAACTGGGCTGAGTAGAGAGCTGTGAACATCTATTCAGTTATGTCCTCTGCCGTAATTTTCATCACCAGAGTTTGAGCAGTTTGTGAAGTCTGACATATTGCAGCTTTCTTCCACCATCTGCAGTGCCTGCTATATGAGAAACAGATCTTTCACTCTGACCTAAATATTCTCTAACAATACCTTCAGTCGGTTTCTCCTGAGCACCCAGAAGTCAGTCGCTGTAACTAGCATCTCTGTCCATCAAAGACAAGTACTTTTTTCATCTTTTTTCTTCACAGTCTTCATCTTCACGTGCAGGTGATTGAGTCTTCCTGTAACTGAGCTTGGTTTGATTCAACAACAGCATGACAATGACGATGCAGTTGAGTTGTACTATAGCATTATGTTTTTTCTAAGCACCATATTTCCTCTGTAATTATAGGTTTACTAGAAACAAAATTGAATAATATAACTGTAAATAATATATTCTTGCAACTCTTCTTTAAATGAAGTCATGGATGAATCAAAGGACATTGTATTTGTTCTTGTCATGAAATCTAGTGCTGATATGGCTACTAAATATGGAATTTTTTATATTTATGTGTGGGCAGGTGTTATTATTATTAAGTAATAGACATGTCAGAATTTGGTTTCCTGATAAATCCCCATAAATGTCTCTTTTTATTTCTTTTATGCTTTTTTCTTTTATTTTATTGGCACATTCTTAGTGGCATTTTTCCACCTCAGGAGGAGCTAGAAATGTCCGATCAGTTACTTGAATAATTTTCAAGAAGAGGGCCATGTTGTTGGTGACAGGAGGATATCTTACTTTGAATTCTTAGTGATGATGAAGCCAGTAATAGCAGCCGCATGATTCAATGTCAGAATCTTTCTCCTGACCCTTGGAAATGTCCTTAAATTCTGTGACATTTTTAGCTGCTGCTGACTTTCCTTGCTACTTTGATTGCCACCTCTTAGTGGTTGGTTTGGTACATCTCCAGCCAGGAGTACGTTGCTTCAATGTCACCTTTAACTGCCTGCCAGCGCTCTCCCAGACTGTGCTGATCATATTTACATTGATTAATATATTGTGCTGAATAATGAACGATCAAAAAACTTTGTATAACTGGATTTCCTCTGCAAATGACAATGCCTCACTTTAGACTTTTAGACCTGGTGCTGTTATTGATGCATCAAGCCATTCCTCCCTTTAGACTCGGAAGAGTAGTCCTGAGTAAAGTCACTTGATCTGAAATCAGCACCTCGTGCAACACAGGCCAGGTTTTGGCTTTAAATCAGTGTTTGTGTTGGAGGAAAGTTTGAAATGGGACAAACCGCCTGAGGGAAGAGGACTAAGGTGATGTCAGATGAAATTATTGTAGCGGAGACCCACGTTGCTGTAGTTGCTTTCTTCTCCATGGAAAGAATATAACTAGCATTGTCCTCTGCTGAATGTAAAGATGATGATGTCCCTGTCCCTTTTATATCAGGAGTTATCAACAGCAAATGGGCATCCTCACAAGAATTATGGATCTTCTCCATCCTGGTGTTTAAACTGTATAGTTAGTCAGAAGGTACCTGCAGAAAACTAGGACGTTTTTAATATCCCAATTATTACTCTGCATGCAATGAAAGGGAATTGCATCCACTCTGCTAACCCCTGTTCCTAGATGCATATTTCCATTAATAATGCTGCGTGTAATCTGCAGCTAGCCTACAAGTAAGCCCTGGGCATTTTGGCTGAAACAAAAATTATATATGAAGTTGTCACAGGGGAGGCTGAATGGTCCAGTTATCTCTTCAGATGTAACTTGCATCCAGCATCGAGTCCTGATCACTCCATGTGTCTATCAAAAGGCCTAAAAGGACCTGTAACCAATAGACTCTCTTTCTGCAAAATCTTCTTTTATCTAGATTGGGTTTCTGTTTTTTTCTCTTGGGTTAGCTGGGAGTCATCGCAGGGCTGCAGCAGAGGGATGTACAGCCCTGCAGACCAGGGTGGTCCCTGGCTGGTCCCCAGTCTGGCACTGGGGGATGTGCTCTGGGCCCCAACACTGTTACTAAACAGGAGCGACTGTAATCTTGTGAAGGGAGCATTTGTCTGGGGTCCAGGACACTGGTCCTGCTGCTGTCCTGCTAACATGCTGTGAGAAAGGCAAGTCCTTTCTCGTCTCACTTTCCCCATATTTTAAAAGTGCTTTTGAAGTGTTCTGGGATCTGCCAGAATGAGGTATTGTTATTAAAGGTTTACAGGTGAAACTATCCATCTTGATTTTTCCCCTTATCCACTGGGGTGGACAAATTGAATCTTTTGTGTCATTTGGAGGGGGAGAGGGAGGTCTCATTTACTAAATTTCACAGCAGTAGGCTGAGGAAATTATCTTCCTATTTCTGCTGTGTCTGGGCTTCTGCTCTAGTTGGTCTCAGTATGATCTAGGCAACTGGTAAGGATTTCAGCTCTGTACTGCTGCATTGCCTTCCTTCCTGATAAAAATGAATTACTTGCAAAAAGTTGTGCGCTGTTTGAACTTTCCTATGTTTTTATATTCTGTGTGAAGCATGCAGTAGCACCTTAGTCACATAAATTTGAAGAAAATATAGTTTCCTTAAAAAAAAATAATAAAAAAAAAATCCCCCAAACCCCAGTACCTATGCAAAGGTTCTGGGATTCTGGTGCTATGGAACTGCTACACGGTTTGTTTGGGTCTGCTGTGAACAGGGATCAAAGACATTAGAAATCATGGTGGGGCATGAAATTCATCCCTTCTTGGCGGTTGATAATATGTGTTTCTTTGAGCATCAAATTATTTAAAACCTTGCAAACTTTTCCACACAGTCATGACTACATTTTTGACCATTTTATGTGCTGCTTGACAAAGAATTTGTGCAAGTAAAGCAAGCCCCCGTTTCCAGTGGATAATTACAGGAGTTCTGACAAAACAGCAGTCCCCTGATAGGTCATAATACTGCTCAGTGGTAATGCCATCCCTGTGCATTTCATCATGGACATGAAATCTGGACCAATTATCATTTTCTCACACTGTAGCTTTTAAAGTATTTTTATTTTCTTTGTTACTGTCTAGTTCATTAAACAGGGTTTTCAGGCTCCCAGTAATGGGATTACTATTGACAATTTCATTAGCACTATAATTCCACCACCCATGCCTTCCAGAACCATCGTGGTCCATAGTCACAGCCTGTCCACCTCCAGTATAATTGTATTTACAGCTGCCTTGGACTCATCACCCTCGAATTCTGAAGGGCCAAACCTGCCACTTTTTGTGAAATGGGTTTTAGCTCTGTAGTACAGCAGCCTCAAGAGTTCTTGGAGTGTTATGAAACTGTCAGCTGCCATCTGACCATATGCATGCCTGGAAAGATGCTTAATGTACAGGTGTAATAAGTTTATAATTGCAATTTATATATAGCAATGCAATGCCCAACCTGTCAGGTAAATACCAGCGAACAGCACAGCCTGAATGGGAGTTGTAAACATGCAAGTAACAGGTTGGTTAGAGATCAGCAGCTGTTTAGATTGCAAGCTCCTTGGAAGAGAAAATGTCTCAGCTCTTCAGTCTCAGCTATTTCTGTCCAGACATGCATTGCAGTAAAGGCATGAAGTACTGTTGTTCTCTTACACCCCACATCTTTGTTTTGATGTTCTCCTCTGCTTATCATAACTCAGGATATTCTAAATAATAAATGCAAATGTAATTCAGATAAGGTATTTAGTTTCTAAGTAATTATTTATATAATTGCTGGATTTACAGGCTCTGTTGGACAGGAGGCCTTTACTACAGTACAAGAATAATAGTAGAAAAACAGAAAAGAAAAAATCCTCCCCCTCTGACCCCAAAGTCATCCCTGTGGGTCAACTTCTATGTTCCCTGATACGGATACTCTTTCGAACTTGAAATAGGACATAGTAATAGGAGGGTTATACTTTTCTTTAAAGAAGTTTGTGTGTTAGATTTTGAAAGGTTAGGTCTTTGCAAACAAGTCTTCTGAGTTATTTAGCAGCACTTCTTTGTTGGTTTTGACGGGAAAAATTTCAAGAGTATTATGTAAAGCAGGAACAATCCAGCGAAGCAGATGAGAAACAGGGGTGAACCTGGCCCCAGTGCTGAGGAAAATATGGTTTGGAATCAAATTACATAAAGATAATCACCCCTTCTGACCTATAAGTGTGTTTATTTGATGTCACGAGATAACATCTCCAAACATCTCAATATGCTGTTTGTACTAGATGGCAGGATAAAATTGTAATAGGAAGGAAGATCTTTAAGAAAGAAAGTTGACAGCTCATGCAATATTTCTATTTAACATAGGGTAAATAAGATCAGAATTAATTCGGTGTTCTGTCAACTTCCATGAATGCTCACTAGCTAAATCATTGTGCTTTTTTGTTTAGGGTGGGCTTGCAGTGGAGTTAAGCAGGATGTTGGTATTCATGAGAGAGAGTTTGGGAGAGAAGCACTTATTTTTAACAGTGTCAGATGTTTTTAACTGAATGTTACGTTTTATATCTTCAGTTCACATTAAGACTGATTTTTGTTCCATGTTGATACTTCAGAAAGTTCTTCTTGGAGACACTTTTAAAACAATTGTTATATTTGACACCCCCCCCCCAGAAAAACAAACAAACAAAATACAAAAACCAAACCCCAGTCCTTTAATTTTGAGTGCAAGTTGACTCAGGTGCTTCCAACAGGTGGTCCCTCATTAGAAAGAGACCAATGCCTGACTCTCTGAGTGAACAGAAACACCTGGGCATGCCTGGGGGCAAGGCCGGCCATTTCAGAATGCAATTGCCATTTTCAGCCTTTCCAAACTGTGATTAGTTATTTAATTGCACATCCAAATTTAGTTGATGCGTTTGTACATGTAATTAATTATGATTTATTTAAAATCAGTCTGTAAAGCTTTGTTCCTTAATTCTCCACAGATTGAATTATGGAAGGCTAGATTTGATTTTCAGATTTCCTTCAGCTCATTTGAGCTAGGCTTGAGTGACTACCTATGGGTAGGGAAAGTCCTTTGTCTAACACTGGTGGGACAACACGTATGGCAAATACAGAGGCTTTCTTCCAACGGTAAGTTTATATCTGATATACAAGTTTTACAAGATTGTTTGTTTCACTGTGGTGCGTGTTATTGAAAGATTCGTACTGGTTTTATATATGTCTTTTTTGCTTTGTAAATTAAGTGTATGTCAATAAAAGCCATTGACTTAAATATATAATTTTTAATGAAGGAAACAAATATAAGAAAAAGCATACTTTTGTATTGATAAGACATTAGAAGATAACTTAATGATAAGCAGAAAAGGAGTTCTGTACTTCCACAACCAACTAAGGATATTTTTTTGGTTTTCAATGTTATGAGAAGTTGAGTGTGTGTTTTAGCTTTTGGACTGGGAGGTGCTAGAGTGCCCAAAATACGATTTCTGAGGCATGGTGGCATGTTGAATGATTCAGCTCTGTAGGGCTAAGTGTATCCTCTATTGGTGCAAAAGAAAGCATGTGTATTTTTCAGCTCTTACCCTTGTCCAGCAAGCATTGCAACTGTGTGTCTGGATTAAGTCTCAGAAAAACGAACCCTTACCTAACCTCATCTCTCTTCATTTTTGTGTAAATTGCTAAATGGTGCTTTTCAGACGAGGCAATGCCATGTGTTATAGAGGTCCTGTAAGACTGAGGGAAGTCTGGTATTCCTGTTTTAAAGATTATAGCTGACTGAATCTATTAAAGAGAAAAAATTGCCATAGTGTGAGCGTGGAGAAGGAGAGCTGACTGACTCCAAGTCCTAACTCGGTGCGAGTTTTCAAACTGCGAACTGAGGGCAAATCGGTGTTTTCTTTTTGACTGTTCTGAGATGAATCATGGAAGATATTGTACATAGAAATGAAAATTGGGGACCTTCTTAGTAAGGTGTGTTAGAAATAGAAAACCTCTTGGTCAAAATAATTGTGTGTGTTTAGTTTAGATGGAAGTAGTTTGGGACAGGCACTTGAATAGCTTTAAAATATAAAAGATTATGAGACAGTCGTTCTTCTCCATATTCACCAAGTGTTGAACAAGAGTAAATTGACTTGATTATTAGCAAGGTTGTTTTTGTTTGGGTTTTTTTGGTTTGTGGGGTTTTTTTAGTACAGATGTAAACTTTCTAACCATGGGAGTAGGCTGTTGAGAGTGGTTGTATAACCTTTGAATTAGAGATGTTAAATAACAGGATGGAAAAACACCTGTTTAAAAAACATGCAAATATACCTGAACCTGTCTCAGACCCCAGGGACGGACTCTCCCCACTCTCATGATCCTTTCCAGCTTTATGTTTCTGTGGCTTTTGCAAATGGCTTCTTCTTTTGTAGTAGAGGAGAACAGAAGTTAGAATGGTGGCTGTTTTCAGCAGGATTTATTTGTTCACGTAGTCTTTAATCACTGGATTTATTGAAAGAAAATACAAATCTAGCAGGAACTTCTAAGGAAAGATATTACATTTGTTTGGGTTAAACATTGCCAGACTGTCTGGGTTGACTGAATGCAGGGATAGAGTGGGTTCCTGGGAGAGAGAGAGAGAGACTGTTCTTAATATCACTCTAACGGAGAACATCTGTGGATGACTGCAGATGGAAGTAGAGCCACACAGTTCAAGGTACCATTTTTTGGACCCAATTCTTGAAAATATGAATGGGAGAGTAGGAGGCATGTAATGCTATAAATTGCTTGTACATTTTTGCTTTTTCCTCCTGTTTGGCAAGTTACTATTCTCCATGTAATGAAAATCTGGATCCCTCTGTTTGTAGTTCAATATCCTACTCGCAGATCTTACAAGCCTAATGGGGAGTTGACTTTAACTTGTCTCATACAGTCCCTTGCCTTTTAACAAAGTGCCATGTTACAAAGGTATGTTGCTCAGATGAGCTACTATGAAGTGAAAAAGATGATGAAAGATGAGGAAAACCAGGGCTGTGCATGTTCTAGGTTTTTTTCAGGTATTCTTCTCTTTTCCCAGAAAAAAAAATCTTTGTGCCCATAACATCAGTTCTGGAAGCTTTGTTCACCTGTTTAAAATGCAGGTGCAGAATATTTCTAAAGCAATGGGGTAGTGAATGCACTAAAGTCATGGTAGAGTCTGCTTTTGAAAATCACTTTGTGGAGACTATTTATCCTTGCTTGTTTGTTTTCTTGTTTTTCTACCTGTAAAACAAAAGTTTAAGCTTCAGGCTGTTGATGTTTAACCCCAGTCAGCAGCTAAGCACCATGCAGCTGCTCACTCATTCCCCCCCCCGCCTCCCCGCCAGTGGGATGGGGGAGAAAATTGAGAGAATAAGTAAAGCTTGTGGGTTGAGATAAGAATGGTTTAATAGAAGAGAAAAGAAGAAACTAATAATGATAACACTAATAAAATGACAGCAGTAATGATAAAAGGATTGGAATATACAAATGATGCACAGTGCGATTGCTCACCACCTGCCGACCAATGCCCAGTTAACCCCCGAGCAGCAATCGCCTGCCCCCACCCCTCACTCCCCCCAGTTCCTAAACTAGACGGGACGTCCCATGGTATGGAATACCCCGTTGGCCAGTTTGGGTCAGGTGCCCGGGCTGTGTCCTGTGCCGATTTCTTGTGCCCCTCCAGCTTTCTTGCTGGCTGGGCATGAGAAGCTGAAAAATCCTTGACTTTAGTCTAAACACTACTGAGCAACAACTGAAAACATCAGTGTTATCAACGTTCTTCTCATACCTAACTTAAAAACATAGCACTGTACCAGCTAGTAGGAAAAGAATTGACTCTATTCCAGCTGGGATACCAGGACAAGTCCAAATGAATTGAGAACTTGAGTATTGTATCTTGATCACTGTTATCTGTAAATCACCTTCTGAATCTTAAAATTCTGAATTAATTAATGTTAAATCTTGGGGATGGGGAGGTTGGTTGGTTCTGCAAGCTTGCATATGTGTCTAAGTATTAGAAAAATTAAAAAAAAAAAGAGGAGCAGCAAGGAATTTATCTGCTGCACAAACTTTTGTGTTTCAACACTTCCTTCCTTTGAAATTAAGACATAATCACCCTTTCCCCCTTAAAAGTACAAAATTTCATTATATAGGAAGGGGGTTTCGTTTGTTTTTCCTCCTTCAATACTTCTATTGTAGAGTAGAAAGGAACAGTATGCCTTCCACAGCCAGAGCTTGGGGAAGGACAAAATAGATTCAGCTTGCAGCAAGATACTCACATTAGGTGCATGAGAAATCCACAGTGCCGGGGTACTGAAGCACTCGGCTATCTTGCCTATGAAATGTGGAGTGTTTTGATCACTGGAGATGTGGGTAGGGGATTTTTTTTGTTTCTAAATGCCAATGATGCATCAAGAATGATATAATAGATTTACTCAATTTTGCTTTGATAGAGGAAAAACAGACTTAAAGACTTCATGTGTTTTCTGGTTTTATTAGTTTTTTTTATTCCATGACTGAAATCTTGCTCTACATGTGGTAAGTCAACTTCTTAATTATGGCGGAAAACCCACAATTTTTTTGATTTATAAATATGAAACAAAGGATTTTTATTCAAATTGATGAACTTTGTTTATGTTTTCTCAATGGCATATTTGTGTGAGGCTTTTCTATTTCTGCAAAAATAAATTATAAGGTATGAATTTTATAACAAAACATCATTTATGCTGGGAAAAGTTTAATCCAAAGTCATCTGACCATTACTAATGAAAAAAACCCACAGTCTCTGTGTTTGCTATTGTTTGTAGAGAAATTCTGCCGTGTTTTGACCTCATTGCCATCTTTCAGCCAAAACACTTGGCAAAAGGCACCTAATGCTTCTGGAACCACATTGTGAAGCAGGATCAACATCTTGATAGGCAGTTCTCCACCAGTACAATATGAATATGATTTTTAAATAGTCAATTTTATGACTATTTTTATCTGCAGCCCAGCTGTGACATAGTTGGAGGCGGTATGTGTTGCAGTAGTTTAGACTTACAATTTTACTTCATCCTTGGCCCAGCATTCTTCTTTCCTGACTGTCATGTCGTCTGTGTGCTGGAAAGCTCTCGAACATTCTAGAGAAGGGAAGTTGGAGGGTTGCTATATAGACCCGAAAGATCAGAGTAAGTGCTGTGCTGATTTAGTAGTTCCTGTAACAACATGTTTTTGTGGCTGGGAGTCATGGTACGTGCGTATGTGTGTGGCCAGAGAGAGTTATAGGAAGAGTAAGTCCCGGCATTTGTTCAGCACCTCCCAATATCAGCGCCTTTGTAGGATGGGGGACCGAGTGCAGCCCTGCTGCCGACAGCCAGAGATTCAGAGAAGAAGAAATGCATTTCTAAGCCCAGCCCGGGGCAGCCCATGCTGTCCTGATGTGGGAGCGGGATTGAATCACTTGTGGACTGCACAGGGCTCAAGTGCTACAGGCTGGTCAGTCCTGTGGTAAAGAATAGAAGATGTCCAAGTAGTTCACAGTCGAATAATGTATTGTGTGACCCTTAAACAGTTGCTTCATCTAAGTGATTTTTCTCCCCTATACTCGTAAACCACACTTCTCCCAAGCTTTCTCTGACTGTTAGAACAT
Organism: Astur gentilis; assembly: GCF_929443795.1. NCBI lineage: Eukaryota > Metazoa > Chordata > Aves > Accipitriformes > Accipitridae > Astur > Astur gentilis. The sequence goes on from NC_064884.1 coordinate 12,092,189, forward strand.
CAGGGACTGTCAGCAGGTGTTGCCTGACCTTTATTAAAATCAGGTTGGATCAAGGAGTGCTGTAGCATTTCTCTCTGTTTTAATATTGCCATCTCAAGATATTCCCCCCCCCCCCCCCATACCTACATCAGCTGATCTTTTGTACAGCAAATAATTCGCCCTTCGCAATTGTTGTTTCTTCCTTATACTTATGCATGTTTAGCTGTGATAGGGAGCACTGTTACATCTGTACATGTTAATCTGCCTGTGCTGAGCCAGGCCCCTGGGTGGCCTTGTCATATACAATGAATGTCAGCCTTCCTTGTGGTTAGTGTTTGGGTTTAAATAATCGTATTTTACTTTTTGTAGACAGTTCTTTTCAGCAGACCATGGAATGTCAAGTGGACATTATCATTAGTTTGGCCCTAGTCCTGGGGCGAATTAAATGTTTGACTATTTATTAAAAAATCCCCTTCCTTTAGGTGAGGAGATAAATTAGATTTTTTTACTATCAGAAAATGTTGCAAGAGGCGTCTTGCATATTGCAGTGGTGCTGACTGAAAAAATAAAGTGCTTCACTAGTTCACATTTACAATATATGAATTTAGTTTGGATATAAATTACCCAGACTTCTTTGCTTTGGAGGCAATTGAAAGTCTCAGGGGATTTCTTATAGCCCCACGTTTCAGGGAGGCGGGATATAAAAGAGAACAGTTGTTCTCATAATGTTTGGTTATATCCATGCTTTGTCTGTGTTGAAAGAAGAAAAAGGTAAATGAAAGGTAAAGCACTATTTATAAAAGGTAGACTTTCCATGAACCAGGAGTTATGAATTTGGCTTAAGCAACAGGTGAGGGTTCAGCTAATTCACATTTTATTGGTACTGGTTTACACATCTTTACCTATTTTAAATGTTCTAGATGTGTAATTTCTGCTGTGGCTTGTGGATTTTGGAATTGCTCATAGCAAACATTCTCCCTAGATTTGAGTAGGAGAGGTTTTGTGGTTTGTTTGTTTTTTTTGTTTTTTTTTTTTTTTTGTAAAGCAAAAGAATTTAGAGATAAAGTGAGGTTTTCAGTTTTAAAACGATTTCAGTTTTTCCCTTACTTCAGTTTGTCATAATCTCAAGAATGTTGTATGGATAGTTGTTTGTCCCAGAAACCATCATGGTTACTAAATATATGGAATTAAAAAAAATAAAAAAAATCAAGGTTGTGCTGAAATGAACATAGTTAAAATTCAGAAAGAGACATTCCTTAATTAACTTAATAAAATTACTAATGGAAGCATTTTAACTGCTAAATTTAATTTACTTGTCAAGATATCAGGCTACAAAGAGGAGGGAAGAGTGGGAACTCTGCTTTCCATTATGATGTGCTCTATTATAGAATAAATTTGCTTAAAATGAAATATATCACAAAAAGCCATCAATGACATCTTAATTTGGAACAGCCAGTTGAAAAGTAATTAGACTGTGAAGCAATCAGTTCTAGTAAATCAGTGTTTCCCTTTACATAAACATACGTTTTTACTATTTATAAACAGGAAAGACTTCCAGATACTTGAGTAGCAAGGACTTTGATTATATTTCTACTGTAGGTGTTTTCTATTTTACATTACAAAACCGTCAAAACAAAAAGAATTGGGACTTGATTTGTATGTGATCCAGTGAAATGCGTAAGCAGAGTTTTCATTTTAACGATTCCCTTTAAGAACATGTCTTTGTGGGGCCGCCTCTTTCCATTGACAGAGGTTCGTGTATTATGGCTGAAGCTGAGATCAGAAAGTAGGAAAGGAATCGCAGATCTGTTCAGTGTGGATACTTGGTGCACCATCTTCATCACTTTATTATGTGGGAAGCCAGTCCTCTTTTGCATTCCTGAGACAGCTGGGTAATGTGACTGATAGCTTTACAGCAAAAAAATTAGCCTAAACCTCCTCCTATGAAAGTAAAAAATGAGGACCCCTGGGAGAAATTTCACCTTAAAGGTTCAAATGTTACAAATACCTTATTGCATTTACCATTTTAAGACCTTACGTTTGGATGGCTGTGGTGACAATGACTTCGACAACTTATGATCTGCACTTGAGCTGGGATGTTGAAGAGCTCAGTGTTAAATGAATATCCACGGGCACTGGGCACCTAATCTTGGTAGACCTTTGAAAATCACTTCCCTATGATACAATACCAAATCCAGATGCTATAGCACCAGTTAAAATTGCTGCATGGCTGTTAATATCCCTCCTAAGTCCCCTCTGTTGTGCTCCTCTCCAAGCCAGGTCTGTGCACTATAGAGCAATGCTGCTCTCTTTAATGAGTTCCACTATTTACAAGTCTTCTAAGTTACTTGAAGTACTTGAAACTTTTTGTGTTAACTTTTAATAATTTGTAATATTCCAGTAACTGAATGTTTTTGTATGGAAAGGCAAGTCAGAACACCTGCTTTGTCGGTAGTTTAAGAATTTGTATCATAGGATCCAATAAATACCAGGAACTTCACTCCTAAAAGGAGTTGTGTGAATGTAAACGCAGAGCAGTACCTACTATTCTTACTTTTCTGAAGGCTGATATTTGCAGCAGGTGAGGAAGGAGGAACTTGGCTTCTGACATTTGATTCTTCAGTATTGTAGAAATGTTGGGAATAGAGTGGGAAACTTATATGCTGTAACTTTTACCAAGAAGTTATTCAGCTTTACATTTTTAAACCATACCAGAAAAATAGATGTGTTAAGTGAAATTTAAAATTGAATGAAAGAACTTCTTACATGACGCAGGAGCCGTGCTACAGATCAGATCCTTATTGGTTTGAACTATTATGGTATTTTCCATATATCCAAGTCTTTTTTTACAAACTTCACAGGCGTACTGTGGCTGTGGTCAAGGTGCCAACAAGAGCTCCACACTGAGGCAGGAGAATAGCTGCCTCCATTTGGATTAGTTGTTGGGGCAGGGGTCTGTAAATGTTAGAATTACTTATTTCAGCCAAAACTGTGGGATGCGCTGCCAAGTGAGTTATATCAGCATTAAATGATATTAATGAATATGCTGAGAAGGAATACCCAAAGAAGTAGAGCAATGCAAGCAGCTTGCTGAAAAGCAATACCTGTAGTGAAAAATTAATTAATCAAAGTCCTTATTGCTATTAGTTTCTCTCTTTCTGCCAGGTAGTACTTGAATTGAGAGTTTTATTTTGTTTTTCACAGGTTAAGCGCAACTTACCTGAGAAATCATACTGTCGTGTTTTTCAGAGGCAGATCTTTGGGCTTTCTCGTTCAGGCAAAATACAGCCCGTTGTCACCTACAGATCTGTTTGTACTTGGAATTGAATTTTACTGAATGTGGACCCCTCTGCTGTCCCTGTCCTTCACTAAGAAAGTATCCGCAGAAGAAATGCCAGTAGCATAAATTACAGCAATGCTTAGGCAGACAGCCTAAGATTAGAAGTGTACACGGCTTCATGTAATGTGACTGCCTAGATCTTGGGCACAATAAAATATAGAAGCTCCTTAAGCCCAAATTTATTATTCAGGGTATACAACTGCTTAGAAAAGTGTTATAGTTGGAACACAAGGCTCTTGGGAACATGCTTTTAGTAAATATGCTGTTTATAAAGCAGTGGTTTTGCAAGCAGCAAGTTTATTATTAATTCTAATTTAATCTCTTTGTTTTAAAATGAGTATATCTCACTGTTAATTTCAAGAGTTTAAGATGTTCTTAGCTAAAGACATTAGAAAGTTAAACCACAACATACTCTCTTAATTATGGTTGTAGGCATTCTTTTGATAACTTTTATCATTCAATGCACTTTGGCTTTTATGTCACTGGGAGAAAATTCTCCAATGTGCATCATTCTACATACGGTAGAGCTGGCTGCAACTAATCCTGTAATGCTGCCCTACAACCAGTGGTTGTGCAGTATTCTTTTGCCTTTTAGATATTTTTGTCACATAGCCAATAGTTTTGGAATCACAGGTCATAAAAATCTAGTTGTTCATTTAGTTCAAGGAAGAGAAGATTCATCTGTTTCTTTCACTGGTCATCAGCTGGGATGCACAGTGGCATCTGCAGCAAGTTTCACATATTTGGAACAAAAGTGACTAGTTGCTCCAACTCACCTACTAGGAGATGACTTACTAAGCGGAGAGGTTGTGTAGGCAGGCAGGCGTGCCATACCTTATTATTGCCTGCTAAATGGCTGTACTCTTCAGATTATTTATCATGAGAAAAAGCTCCACCTTTAAAAATTAATACAATGGTTGTTTAATACAAAATGTACTGTTTCTGGATTCTTCTCTCTTTTGGAGTTCTCGCCTCCTTTTTTACTTAATAAAATTGCAGCATATGATTTTGTGTTTGGTTTTGTTTGGTTTTTTCTTAGTCTTCCTGATGCTGCTAGGAGGGCAAAAGGCAGTTGAAAGTATTGTTCTTACCATGACTGCCTGTTTTCTTGCTTATCTTCTTCCCCTACTGCCTTTCATCGTCACACAAAGTAATAAGCAGAGAAGAACAGACAGAAGGAAACCAGCTTGCATTTCGATGTGAACACAGTGTGCATCATGACCATGACTTGTGTGTAAGATAGCTTCAGTTTCCTGTTGACTTGGTGGCATGATATTTAACATTCTCTTTTATAAGTTTGTTGTTTACAGCAATTTTGTATTTCTGCTTAGCCTAATGATGACAAGAATGTCCACCCTGGAGAGTTCAGCCTCTAGTCTTTGAAGGTCTCATTTGAACTTGTTTGCAACTGCAAGGAATGGCTTGAGGCTGTGCTATTTAACACAAAAGAGAAGTGGGGGAAAAAACACCACCACCACCGCCGCCCCCCCCCCCCCCTTTTTTTATTTTTGTTTGTCCTTATTCTGGATTCTTAATGGCTCTGAAAATATAGGTCAAAGATATGTGTATATGTAGTAAATAAAGGATGGGGTTTGGCGCACTTACTACTAGAGTGGGATGAGGTATACTTTCTCTCAAGGGTGCTGTATGTTTAACACAACCCTTATCCCTTTCTACTGTTCCTATTCTTGCTCCTGCTCATTCTTTGGTCTTCAGGGTTTTTTTAAGCTCCTGTCGGCTTGTACACATCAACTCTTTTTCTGCTCCAGCTTGTTATTATCCCCTTCTGAAGGAGAGAGAGAATGTGCAGCAGAAACACCTTTTGTGCCCACCTTAGGTATTTTGGCTCAGTAATTTACATTCTGTGATGCTCTTCGTCTTTCTAGATCCTTCAGTCCCATTGTGTAGTCTATTACTTGGAAAGAAAAATCCATATATTGGCAGGGGACTTGAATTCAACGCATGGGGTAGCAGTCTAGTTTACATATATCCCACTGATGTCAGTTCTCTGCATTGGATGCTTAATGACCTGTACGCACTTGTGTGGTGCAATACCTTCTATTTCAAGTCAATTGAATGTTCACATGCCCCTTGTGTCTTGCATGAGATGTGCTTTTGGTCACAACCTGGTTTCACAACAGAAACGTATCTGCTTCAAGGGGGTTTTGTAGTAGGCTTTCTAATACTTCATGTTACTTACTGCCCCCCTCCCTTTTTCCCAGCAATGTTAGCAGAGTCAGCAGTTGAATGAGTGATAGTGCAAACTGAACTGTACTTTTGGGACTTGGCAATCCATTTTGCTTAGGCTGATGCTTGTTTGAAGACTGGCACCATGGCCTGCATTGCTGTTACCTGTGTTATAGTCGGCTCTTGTTTGCTCTGGGGACAAATACCTTCCTGGCTATCAATTTAAAAGCTATGACCATCATTAGATTAAAGAAAAAATATACAGTGGTGCTTCTTGTGCATATAGTTCTCCTCTTCTGTGATCTAAATTGGAGTATTTTAAACCTGCGTTAAGGAATGTTGCTTTGCCCTTCAGTTTACAGTGTCTAAAGTGAAGATATCCTTCACTTTATATTTACAAGGGCTATTTTCTTAAGTTTTAACTTAAATCTCTGTGATTTATATCCTGATATCTATCTATCTATATTTATTTACACTTTTATCTGTGCTTTGCAGTATCACTGGGTTTTAAGAGAAAAGATCTTATTGGAGCCCTCTGTAGTTTGCATACTGTGAGCTACCATAGTGATCCCTTGCTGAGGCACTTACTTGAGAAGTCAAAAATATGAAAAATACATTGACGGTCTTTTGTTTTTAACGCACAATATCATAGATGCGTTAAGCCAGATTTTTTCAGACACATTACAACAGTTCAGAAATCTTGTCACTTAGTGTTGATTTTGTTTGTTGTTGCCATTATTTCCTCCCTCCCACCCTTCTTTCATTTCCTTTAGCATAGGAAAGCACAGGTTATAGACATTAGTAATTTGGATGTGATGGAAGAACAGGCCAAGGGTAAGTAGCTGGAAGCCAACTTTTAAATGTAAATTATAGCATGGTACATGATCTTCATGGTATAAATCTCACAGCAGTTAATAGGTTTGAGACGCTAAAATATTGTGTAGAACACAGTCTGTGTTGGGTAGTTTCATTTGCCATTGATCTGGGTGTAAATAGCTTCCTGATTGAAGTTGATTCCCCAGAACCTTATGTTAATGAGGAAAAAAATCATGAGAGAACCACAGTCCTTGGTGCTGCTGGTTTGGTTTTTTTTTCAGAGCATACTGAGTTGGTAAGGTACAAGGTCCAAACTGGATATGCATCTGTCCCAGGGTTATCACTGACGGGTTTTTTAGGAATCCCTGCCTTTCGGAAGGTAATAAACCTTCAGGATCTCTCTTCTCACATACAGAATCATATCCTTACCTTTTGGACATAATTAAATTATGTTTTTTCCAACCAGTATGAATACTTAAATAATAGTTTGTAGTTTATCTGCAGGAGTTATATAAATAGATTCTGAAATATGAGTCATGTTGAAATTTTATAACTATAGTTATTATCATCTGTTACACTTTCCAGCACATTTCTAACTAGCTTATTACATCGTTGGCTGATAACCTTACCTTTGCTGTCTAGAAAGGGAAAATGAAATTAAAAAGGGAAATGAGGTTTCACAGGAAGTGAAGCTAGGAAAAAATAGACTTACTAAACTGCACATATGCAACATCTCAGTTTCAGCTGGCTCCTGGTGTGGTGGGTTCCACTGCTGGTACACAATGGGTCCCATTGACAACCAGTTGGAGCAGCTACTTTGGGGACAAGGCGCTACCCAGTCAGAGTGAGTGTGGCAGAAAATACAGACCTTAACAAAGAACTTTGTAAGGCAAGCAGATGTTTGTCAACCACTTTTTTTTTTTTTAAACACTTGGTGTTCCTAAGAAAATGAGAAGGATTTTATGCTTTTCCTCACTACTTTGTGCGTTGTTCTTAATGTATTAAGTAGCTCTTATAGCAGCCAGCTTTATGTGTCTGTGGTACCCAGGACAACACTGAGGGTAACGGCAATAATACTTATCACTTAAATGACATTTTACAAATTCGAAGTGTTGTGCAACAAACATTAATTAGCTCTTACAAGAGTCTTGCTGTGGAGTAGGTAAGTGTTGTTATTCTCCGATTACACACGGGGAATCTAAAGCAAAGAGGTAAATCATTCAGGGAGTCAGTTGCATTTGGGCAAGAACTGAAGCTGGGGAGTTTCTGCTTCCCAACTTGTTTCATAGAGTGCACTGCTTGCATCATAGTTAGCTAAAAATCTGCTCCTAGATTGATAAAAAATCATTTAGTGCATCAGTTCTACCATGATTGCACCTTCATGTGAAGCTTACAGGGCTGTGTCTCACAGTGATTCACAGAAAAGCTACTCACTTGTCCCAATCACAAACCCCAAAGTTTTACTATAAAACATATTTTGGTATTTTCCTACTGTGCACATGCCCAGATGCATGGTAGACAGAAGAATGCGTAGAGAAAGCTGACATACTGGTGTGACAAAAGTATACACATATAGATGAACACAGGTCAAAATGGACTTTTTTTGTATAGATATGTTATACCAAAACTTCAGAGAGGTATACCAGCAGTGTCCACAGATAACACTGGAAAGAAGAGCAAAATCTTTCCTACATGTCATTCTAGATTTTCATGCAGATACTTCTGAAGTCCTGGTTTGATCACAATATTCACACTGATTGCTGCATGTGTATCAAATGGATTATTGGAATACGCTACCACTCGGAAGTCCCTCACCTTTCTAATTTCTTAGCTTGTCAGCTTCTTGGAGAAGTCACTATATGACCTTTTTTCAAAAGAAGTTAGCATGCCAGAATGATGAGAGTGCCTAGTGCCCTGGAGTGCTGTAACAGCTATTTCTGTATTCTGGTAACAGCTAGAAGCCGGAGAGAGTCTGGACTCCAGTGTGTGGTAGGCTCTCTATCCATTTATATAATGAGTTCCCCACCATGGAAATTTTGCGGTCTGTAATATAATCATGTTTAATAAGCCGTTTCTAACTGTCTTTCATTGCTGTTGTATCTTAAAATAGTTTTTATTGATCAGCAGAATGCCCTGATGTAGTATCTCTGAATCTTCTTGGGTGCAGTAAATGCCCCTTCTGTCTTTCAGTTACCCTGTAGATCAGATATTAACAGCTCAAGTTCTGTGTTTTCAGCAGAAAAATATATTTCTTGGCAGAATATTTGCACATGTGAAATCAAATAGAGAAACGAAGTTGTGATCACGCAGAATTGCACCCTTTCCTAACCTGGCAGAGCAGGGCTACTAACCTTGCTGTCCTGTGGTAAGCTGTATGAGCCACACAGCGCTAAATTTAAATGTCTTTTCAATTAATACTGAAAGATGCTGTCTCCAACTTATGAAATGGGAGGAAAAAGTCAAAGGCTTTCCCTACAGCATGAGGACTGGTATGTCTGGTTTGTAGCTGGACTGTACTTTTCAGGCAGTGGCACCCACAAAGAGTGCCTCTCGGGAAATGCTGTCCTCATCCAACACTCTCTTGCTTTTCCACGTCAAGTCTTGGCCACACTCGTTTGGACGGTTGGGTTCGGTTGTGCACCTACAGTTCTACAGTGAGAATCTTTAAGTCACCGTTTATCCCAAATCAATTTTCCGAGACACTGGCCATATCTGCATTTATGATATCAGGGATCAGTTCAGGGGAGCTAAATGGATCTACACTGCTTTAAATGGCCCTCTAGCTTTCCCAGGTTCTGTGCAATTACTCCTCAGTTTTGGTGCAGTGGGTATTGTCAGTTACTTTAACTGTTATTTTTGATTTTTCTGTCATTTGCAGGTGTTTTTAAATGTTGATACCTTGAAAATATATAGTAAATTAACTATCTCTGAATTCCATACTTTTTTCATTTTCCATCCATTCTCAGTTAACTGTTTCTGCAAAGCCAGCAGAGGAAACTCAGAACTTTAGACAGCTTTCTTGAATGTAATGGCTATTTGAAATAATTTTATGGACAAGGTAATAGATTAAAGCCATGCGTGTGTCCATGTGTATATATGAACAGTAGGAGTTTTCCAACTGGACCAAGACATTTTTAATTTAAGGTATATTTTATGCATAAACAGCTTTTCCTTTTCATTGCATACTGTGATATAACATTTTTAGGATGCTACCCACCTCAAGGTGAGTTGCAGACGTATTTATATGAGTAGCCAAAGGATCATCAGTAAACATTATTAAATTCAAAAAGCTCTGAAGAAGAGTCACTCGTGTGTATAGTCAATAATTACAACATACCATATTGTTTTGCCATTGTTGAACTTGCAGTATTGGAATTACAAAGGTGCCTGTGCAGTCCAGATTGTCGTTGTTTGGATAAGGAGACGGTGGAAGCTCAACAGAAGCAAAGTATCTTAAAAAAACTAAGCATAATCTCTGTTCTGAATCAGCGTCAGTGACTCTAGATACTGCAACACACATGACAAATAAAAATCATGTAGTGTTCGGAGACCTCTGCAACCTCCAATCGTTAATCAAAATTTATTTGCTTTTCTTACTGTAAATCAAATCTTTATTGTTTGAATATATTCATGGCATTTAATTTCCTTTTTTTTTAAGTGGGGCTATAGGAAAAAATGAGCAATTTCAGTGCTTTGCCTTCACCTTTCTCTTCATTTTAGTGTGTGCTGTGGCACATGCAAATGTGGAGATGTATAAAGAAAATAATTTTATGTAATTCTTAATCTTTCAATCCCCCAACTTTTGCTTTTTCTTTTCCTCTTTCAGTTACATTCATACATCTCCATCCTTTTCTCCCATCCTCTCTTCCTGTGTCCCTATTATTCTCTTTATTTAAATTTCTGCTTCTTGTTCTCTTTACCTCCTTTCTTTCTTCCTTCCTCTTTCACAGTCCTATATTCCTAGAGGTGAAAGACTGACACAGTAAACCAATGTGCCATTTCATTCCTTGATTTTTATGAATCTCTTAATTTTGTGCTCTGAATGCAGGTGCTGTTTTCTGATGAGGTGAAGAATTGGTATGGGAAAATATAGTTAGCAGTGATTAATATCCAGTGAAAAAATAAAATGGAAGAGAGTTGAAAAATGCAAATAATGAGTGGGATCACAAAACCAGGAATGAAGTGGCCCATTGATTTTTAGTGTATCGCCCTTTTGTTTTCAGAAATTCAGGTTTTAAATCCCAGTTCAGGTTGCAGGTAGAAGTGGATTTGATCTCATCCTAGTCCCATTAGTTCCTCTATTATAGCCATGCCGCAGTCAGGTACGGGTGATGATTTTTGTTCACAAGAGTTCAAGGAACAGAACAACACGGCAGTTAGAGGCTGGGATGTATAGATGCTTCTTCTGCCACATACGGTGAAATCTTAGCTTGCTGCATTGCATGGGAGGTTTGACTGGACTTCTCTCAACTGTCGTATGACTGAAGTTCCCAACTTCCTTAGGCCCTATGTTTCCCTCAATTTACAATATTTAAATAAAATCAGTTATGTTCTGGTCTTGTATTAAGCAGAATTCTGGCAACTAAAATAAAGGATGCACAGCAATAAGAATTACTGAGAAGTCAATAGAAGGTTTATCTGTGGTAAACATGAGATGGCCACCATGTAGCATAGTATTAATCATTAGTAACATTTCTTTGTTTACAGTTTCAAACACAGAACCAAATCAGATCAGTCTAGCTCCTGAATTTCTTCAGTCATTTCAAAATAGAAACAAAACAGTAAAATAGTGGAGAAAACATAGTAAGAATAACTGTCGTATGTCCATTCTCCCCCACCCACCCCCTGTTACTCAGCCTGATATCTATGTCATCTCAATTAGAATTTAAACTGAATTTTGGAGAGGTAGTGTAAGGCTAAAACTCATCATGAAAGAATAGCAGTGTTTCCAAAGACAAAAAGCTGCAGATTAACTGCATTGCTTGCTTTTGTTGCATTGAGATGTTTTGAAAAAAAGCCCTTTCCTTGGCTCTACAATGTCACAGTTTAAAATATTCAGGTTGTTTTTGTTGTTCGTTACATAAAAAATTAATGATCTTGAAAGTATTACCATGTTTATTTTAAAGAAACTATTTTCTACATTTTAATTAAAAGTTATAATTCACCATCTTTTGACCAAGTTATCTTAAATCTTAATCTTATTGGTAATGGGTACTGGGCCAGATTCAGAGAGAAATACAATCCTTACTTAATGCAAACAGTAAAAATATCAGCATTTCTAGAGATATGGTTCAGTTCAATTCATGTGCTGTACTAACTCTGCCTTTTAATTAGAAATATTCTCCTACTTATGCAAGAATACTGGGGAAAAAAGGGCATTGTCTTCCTCATTATGTATTCCATGTGAATCACAAATGGACAAAACCAGGCATAATATGATGACTGTTTTGTTATTAAAGCACTTTAATAAGGTTAATGCCTCCATATGAATAGTTTTCAAAATAAGTTTCTGTAGTTTTGAAGGTATGCTCTGGTCTAGTATAGTAATAAAGAATTTCCCTGTGGGGAAATAGTCAACCTTTTAATTTTGGCATGCAGAGTTCTCCTTTATTTTCCATTTATAAAAAGCCAACCAAATGTACAGTTCAAGATGCTTTATAAAAGTATTTCTCCTCACATTCCGGTTAAAAGCTGTCTTGTGTTGTATCCGAGGGAAAACTGAGAAAATACTGACTTTGTATGCAAAACAATGAGGGGAAAAATAAAATATAGAACATAAAGGACAATTTATGCTTTGTTAAAATGTAGACCTGAGCAAATTTTTTTCTGCTATGACTTTTCATAAAGGAGATCTGAAGCTGCACTGCAAGTCATAAGGTATCTGGAAGAAAAGAAAGAAAATCTTACTGACTGCATGCAAAACTGCAGCAAGTAGGACCTTATCTATATGCATTACTTTGATTTCAAATTATTTTTAGCATGGCTTTTATTGTACTCATTGTTACATACATAAATCTTTAAAGTAATACGTTTTGTAAGAAATGGTCATAAAAATTTACAGCCAGTAACTTTTCCCCTGTCCCTTACAATGATATTCTACTAAAACCATTAAATGGTTCTCATTAATGCCCTTTAAATGATTGTGTAATGACCCACAATCGCTTGTAAGTGAACAACCATTAAAGAATTACCAGTTCTTAGCATGCTTTTAAGTACAGTTTAAATACATGGGAGGTAACGTATAATATATTAGAAAAAGTATTAAATTTGAAATTGTAAAAACACAATTGCTACAAAAGAAGGAGTAGGTAGGAAGCCTCCCCTGCACTGACTGTAGCCCTCAGAGAACACAGGGTAATAATAGCATTTCTTGTTGCACATAGCATTTTTTTGCAGAAATGCATCTGTATTTATTTGTTTTCTAGAATCACTTGGGTTTACAAGCCTGATGTTGAAATTATCTATAAGGAGTAAAATGACAACAAAAGGATTATTTCCATACAAATAAGCTGAAATCAAAATCCTAGGCATACCTGCTAATGACTGTTGTTGGGAAGTGTGACCCATCTAGTGCTTTCAAAGGGCAGCTTTGCTCTAAGTCCAAAGACAAAAATAGAAGTCATTTCGGTGTTTTTGAAAGACGAGAAAGGGACAGCCATATGCCCAGCTGACCTTGAAAAATCTCAGGAATGTTCGTATCTGGATGTGAAGCAATGGGAGTGATTGAAAAGACATTTTTAATAAAGATTATTAATTTAATGGGGAGTCACAGGCAATTTGCAAGATCTTGCCATCGCAATTTCAGTTTGACCCATTGCCGGGATCCTGGCTGTGGTGCTTCACGGTGCCAGGATGAGGGAGCTGCAGTGGCAGCTCTATGGGTTGAAAGGGGCATTTTGAAAATGTGCCGTTCTCTGTAATCACAGTGTATGCCGAAAGCTGAATTGCCTTTCACATTTTGTAAATGGCCGTTTAGGTTTGTAGACATGTGTAGAAAGTCCACACCCAATGTATGTACTTATTTCAAGGTCTGGCCTTGCTGGTTGGATGAAAAGCAGTATTTGGCAGTATTTTGCAGCCGTCCCATCCACCAGGCTTGCTTTCTGAACTCCAGCTCTTGTACTGCAGAGGTAGGACATGTGAAAATACACCAAATGATATGAATACATTTTCTTCTTGTTAATTTGATTCTATTATGCCTACAATAACGATACTCTTTGTTCAGCCTCGTAACCTTAAAATTCTATCTAAGGAAAATGAATTTCTGCTTCTCCAAAGCAAGATTATTAGGAAGTGAAATCCTCATTACTTGATGTTTCAGTAGTTTTAGATCCTTTGTAAATCAGCCTTTGTCTGAAACGCTCTGTACAGGTAGCTTTTGTAACCCAAGTGCTTTGCTTTTGGGCAAATGGGCAAATTTTATTTGCAATATGAAGGCTTCAGGGCTTCAATGAAGAGAGCCATACAATGTTGAAAAGTAAACTTTTTTTTTCCAATATATGAAAGTTAAATCTTTTGACTTTGTTCTTTGTTAGCAGCCTGGCTAGCCTGTTGTTGGCTTCAAGTGCAATTGATTTGATTCCAGATTGCTTGGTCCAACAGGGATTTGAATCTAGAGCTCCAGCATCCTGGTGTGCAAACCACCAGGTTATGTGGTTTGGGTTTTTTTGGTTTGGTTTGATTTTGGGGTTTTTTTTGGTTTGGTTTTTTTTTTTTTCAAGGAGTGCTCGCTCTCTTTCAGTCCTTGAGAGAAATTCACCGAAACCAGTGTGTGAAATATTTGTTCCATGAAATTTCATCTAATCAAAATGTTCTAGCTGGTTATGCCCGCTGCTGAGAGTATCTGACCACTAGTTTCCAAGGCAGCAGGCAGCCCAAGATCACATTAGACTTCACAGAATGCTTGGATACACAAATTTCAGCAATAGCAACAAATGCTTTCTGTCATGTTACGTTTGTTAAGAACTGGATCCCTTCTTCTCTTTACTGCTGCAATCTACATATTTGTCATCTCCTCGTGTGCATAACTGTACCAGATATAGTTGCCATACCAGAAAGATGCGAAATAAAAAAGATGCCGCCTTAATGTACGAGACCAACAGTTTCATAATGTTGGTTTTATGCATACTTTTTTGTGCACTTTTTTTAAACTTCCCAAACTGAATTACACTCACTGGTCCTTATCTGCATCCTCATCCTAACAGATTGCAATCCAGGTATAGTGGAGCCATATATTTAACCCATCTGTCAGTACAGCTGACTTGGATATTTTTAGAACATCAATCACCATGGTAGCTAGGTCTAATGTCTTATCTGTGCATCCTGCATCAGAGCAGCTAGTTTATATACTGCTGAATAGGTCCTGGGTAAGATACCGAGATGAAGATATCTTAAAAAGTTTTCAGAGGAAAAAAAAATCCTGTGCCACAAACTTCCTACCAGAGCCCAGGCTGGACCACAAAACAGTCAAGAATGAAGAATATGCTGGTAAACCTTAAAATTCATATGCTTGGATGAACAAGGATGTATGGGCCTGGAAAGATATCCAGGCTCTCCAACCTTGGATAATGAGCAATTCACTCATTCCTGAGGGCTCCAAGCACAGTGTTGTGGCTGGAGCACCACACAGCTGCTCACTCACTTCTCCCCCCCACCTCAGTGGGATGGGGGAGAGAATTGGGGGGAAAAAAAGGTAAAACTTGTGGGTTGAGATAAGAAAGTTTAGTAGAACAGAAAGGAAGAAACTAATAATGATAGTGACAATACTAATAAAAGGATTGGAATATACAAAACAAGTGATGCCCAATGCAATTGCTCACCACCTGCCGATCGATGCCTGGTTTGTTCCTGAGTGGCGATTCCCTCCCAGGCCAAATCCCCCCAGTTGACATACTGGGAGTGATGTCACATGGTATGGAATACCCCTTTAGCCAGTTTGGGTCAGCTGTCCTGATTGTGTACCCTCCCAACTTCTTGTACCCTTCCAGCCTTCTCGCTGGCTGGGCATGAGAAGCTGAAAAATCCTTGACTTGGTCTAAACTCTACTGAGCAACAACTGAAAACATCAGTGTGTTATCAACATTCTTCTCATGCTGAACTCAAAACATACTGCTGTACCAGCTATGAAGAAGACAGCTAACTCTATCCCAGCTGAAACCAAGACAGTATTCAACCCTTATTCTGTACTGTTTACATCATACTCACGTCCCATACTTTCCATTACATCCTAACCAATCTTCATCACCTTTTCTGTCCTGTGGGCTATATATGTATATTTATATATGTGTGTTCACACAGAGATATCATTCCCTTAGTTTATGGGCCATGTTTATAAAATGTTCATTGAGTTCATTTAGTCCCTGACTTTGGGGTCCATCTGTCATACCAGTCTTTCTGGGCAGGAGGGATGGTGCAAAGTCCTCTCAGTCAGCAGAGTCAGGTTCAGGCTTTAGTGTGGTATGGTAAGCGGGTGACATTGGGCGCAGCAAGAGGTTGGTGTGCAATGTTGGGTTGTTGCATGCTGAAGGCAGTTCTGGTTCTGTCACTACTGCGCTTTGCTCAGTTTTATCAAAGTTCATTCTTGCTTGATTTAAGTCATTATTACTGTAATACCATGGCTATAACATATGACAAGTACAGTAACAATGACATAGAGTGGCAGGATTATATAGCAACTAACATCATACAATTTAGTTCTGGGTATTCTCACCTAAAATCAAATCCCCTTGAGGCCCACATTGGACTTCCCTATCTTTTCGCATCACCCACCAAGTGCACCCAGGTCCTTGAACAAAAGCAGTCCCACGAATGCGTTTGCCTTTGCCTGAGGCAGGACTAACCCAGACTGTCTTGCCTAACATATTTTTAATGGAACTTTATCCTCTTCTACAATATGTAAAAATTCTGATTGGGCAGGACCACCCCAATTGGCAGATCCTCTGGTGTTGACTAACCAGGTGGCTTTTGCTAAATGCGTATCCCAATGTTTGAAAGTTGCATCCCCCGTTGCTCTCAATGTAGTCTTTAACAGTCCGTTGTACCATTTGATTTTCCTGGAGGCTGGTGCATGATAGGGGATGTGAGATACCCACTCAATGCCATGCTCTTTGGCCCAGGTGTCTATGAGGTTGTTTTGGAAATGAGTCCTGTTGTCCGACCATTCTTTCTGGGGTGCTGTGTCACCACAAGCCTTGCTTTTCAAGGCCCGGGGTAGTGTTCCAGGTGGTGGCATGGGGTACAGGATATGTTTCCAGCCAGCTGATGGTTGTTTTCACCATTGTAAGCACATGGTGCTTGCCTTGGTGAGTTTGTGGGAGTGTGATATAGTCAATCTGCCAGGCATCCCCATATGGATATTTCAGCCATCACCCTCCATACCACAGGGGCTTTAACTACTCAGCTTGCTTAATTGCAACGTTTCACATTCATGGATAACTTGTGCAATAGTATCCGTGCTCAGGTTCACTCCTTGATCACGAGACCATCTAGATGTTGCATCTTTTCCCTGATGATCTGAGGTGCCATGGGCCCACTGAGCCATAAATAGTTCACTTTTACGTTGCCAGTCCAGGTCCACCTGAGCTTGGCATTCTGACCCACCTGCTCATTGTTTTGATGTTCTTCAATGGCCCCACTCTTGGGTACGTGAGCATCTACATGACGTACAGATTCTCTAGCTGGATGCAATATCTTACCATAGTGCAGCAGCCCAGATAGGTTTACCTCTGCGCTGCCAGTTGCTCTGCTTTCATTGCTGTAACCACCCGCACAGGGCATTTGCCGCCATCCGTGAGTCAATATAGAGATAGAGCATTCTTTCAGCAATGTCTAATGCTAGCCGCATGGCTTTTGCCTCTGCAAACTGATTTGATTCACCTTCTCCTTCAGCAGTTTCTGTGACTTGTTGTACAGGACTCCGTACACCAGCCTTCCACCTCTGATATTTTCCCACAATGTGAAAGGACCTGCCAGTGAAGAGGACACACAGGGAGGGAATTTTTAAAATAGCCAAGAGAGGATAAAATATGCTTAAAATATGCTATGGGAAAGAAGATATGTGGAGGATGGCGCAAGAGACAATCGGATGCTGTTTCTGAAACAGAAGAGGGCTTTGGTGGGGAAGGAGTAAAGAAGAACCTGTATTACCAAGAAGCTGACAATACCGCAAAATATCATCCCACCTCAGGCTTCCTTTCAAAACATTTCACCTGGCAAGTCATGCACACTAGTGCAGGAACAGAAAAGAAAATGATTAGTCTACAATGAAGCCATTCTCACGGAGCGGCGTTTTCTGAGCACTTTGCAGCAGGGGAAGTGACAAAGGTGCTGGACAATGGAGATGTTCATATCCAAGCCAAGAGAGTGTGTGAGAGTTCTCAGACTTTTGGTTCTGGACGCTCTGCGTTTGCCCTCCCACCCTTTCTCAAGTAATGAATTATTCGGGAGTGCTGCATGGATAGCTTAATCTTTAAATATTTCTCATTGTTATGTACGTAGGGCTACAAAAATGGGCAGTCAACTTTGGTCCTGTTTTGCAGAGGCATTTGGATGCCTAAAGATAACCATCCTGGAGGGCTTTTTTGGACTAATTAAATATATTAGGCATAAGTACATAAACACACATGAACAATCTGTCATGCTAAGGTGCATGGTACTTCTGTAAATCTAGCATTTTATGTCTAAATAGCATAATGCATTTCTGTGCAGAGATATCTGAACTTGTGCTGAATGAACTAGCCTTGCTACCAGAAGCAACACTTAGGCTAAGGTGTGTTGTGGTACTATGCTTGGCACACGGGTAGCTTCTTCAGAGCTAGCTCTCAAATCTCTCTCATGGCACTGCATAGTATTATGTAGATGGACCACTGTGGCTATTTTGAAGTAATGGCAGTCAGTGTTTCTGATGCAACCCATTACTCATATTGCAAAGAAGAAAAAGGAAGCGTAAAAAAAAAAAAAAAAAAAAGCTTTGCTTTTAGTCTGGATATCTGGGTAATGGTGGGAATACTTATGCTTTAAAATATATATATATTTTATTAGACCACCCTGAATTGGTACCCGAAGGAAGAAAATTTTATTTGTTTAAGTGTGTCTGTGATGAACGCAGTTCTAGTATTTCGAAAGTCTATGTACTGCGTACTGAAAATAGGCTTTTTGCCAAATGGGAATTGAAACGCATATACGTATTACACTATTTGCCTTAGAAGAAATTAATTTTCAGCCAGAAGCAGATAGGATTATTTAATATTTATCTTTAGCTGCAGGAAGATGAATCTATTATTTTATTTTGTTATTTCATATGTGGTGTTCATCCAGATTTTCCTATAGGAGGTGCTGATGTACTCTTGTCGATACTACATCAAGGTTAAAGAGTCTCCGGTTGTTAAATTTCTACAGCTGGTGCTGCCTGGTGATCACCAGCAGAGACCAGAATTTTCCTCACTATTAGGAGAAGTATGCCAAGGTTTATCACAAGGGTGTGAGTGTATCTGAGAAGTGCAAGGAGAATTGGGAGGATAAGTGATTCTTTTCCCTAGTTGCTTTCAAAATTAATAATATTGGGAAGTTAAAATGTCTACAGCATTAAAATTAAGCAAAGAAAATGGAACAATGTTGTATGTCAAAGTTGACTGATTTAGTGCTGGTGAGAGAATGGACTGGAGTGCATAAAGTTACAGTATCACAAAGTACCATGTAGATGGGGACTGTTAAATATCAATGGAGCATTACCCTGCACTGTCAGCAAACCTTAGTATGACCATAGTGAGAGATGCTAAAATGTCATTTCATGGACCACATTATGCGCTGCTTACAATGAATATTTCGTCCATGGTTTATTACATTTTTGATAAATTGTAACTTCCTGGACAAAAATTTGTTTAGCTTATCTCTAGTGTCATTTATAGATCTTTAAAGAACTGATTTTGCCCCAAAGAATCATTTACCGGCAGCCTTTAGCCATGTGGTACTAATTTAAATTACTGTAGCAATGGCAAGTCTCCTTCCTGAAATTAATAAATGCAATTTATAAGGAATGTTAAGTAACAACTAACAATTTAATACTGTGTGAATTCCAGCCAAACTCATTAAATAATTAAAGTAAATTTGCAGAGTTAGGGAAGAAGCTTCACCAAAGGAAGGGAGAAACACTTTGAAAATTGTATATGGTTGTTCAGATACATAGCATGGATAAATGTCACACAAAGGGTTTAGCTGTGCTAACAAGAGAATTTCAGAGTTAATTCTAAACCTGCCTTGTCCCACTAACTTAAAACATATTTTGAAGTAACTTAGGTTATTCAAACTGTATTACCAGCATAAAACCGCTTCACAGAGAGGTTGATAGTACAAAGTGCAATATTGTCAAAATGGAGGATTTGGTAATTAAATGGCTTGGATACTGTGCTCTGGCCTGTGAATGATGTCCAGCAAATGTCGGTTTGGGAGGTACTGTGTTACTCAAAACCGTAAAGGAAACTTGCGAAGAATTTATGCTAGGGATGAATTCCGAATTGCCAAGAGGAAGACGTGTGGGGAAACTCTTGAATTTAGCAGAGTGATGCTTACCTAGAGAGGAGGAAGGTGTGATGTTTTAAATTTGGCATAGCCTGGCTCTGCACAGCACAAAGAGGCGGTGGTGGAGTGGGGCGCGGGAGGTACTTGCGTGCTGTTGGAGCATGTTTTCTCATCTCAGGATCATGTGATTTGGAAGAGTTTTCATTTTTAAAACCCCAAGGAATGACTTCATCCAACTTTTGTATGTTCATCCAGCAAAAAAAGCTTTTAGATTTTTTCCCCCAGGTCACAGTGTGACTCCCAGTTTGTCTGCCTCAGTTTTTCACCCAGGGCTTTCTATACAGAATGAACAGCAGCATAATGAACAGCAGTGACTGAAATTTAAAAAAATTAATGTGGGATTTTTTTTTTTGAGATTTTGCAGATCCTCTGTTCAGGAAGTTGCAGAAAACTATATTCTATTATGAATATTACCTTCATTTCCTGTTGGATTCCACAGGGCCAAGTCCTGCGCATTGGGGAATTCTGTTGTTCGGTTGTCTGAGCTGTAGCCTGAAAGTTATCCTGAGTCACCGCTGGTTTTCCAGGGGAAAACAGGATGCTGTTTCCTGTTAGACTGTGCCTACTCCAAGGCAAGTTGCAAAAAGGAATTGCTTCTCCAGTTTGTCTTGCATATTTCTGGTGACTCAGATGCAAAACTCGATAGCTGAGCTACGAAGCTGGCTGGTGCCTTTCCCTTTCAGTGTGTTAATTTGCGCGTGTGGAGCTGGGTAAGAGTGCCAAGCTGCCAGTGTTATGTTAGGATTAGTAACGTGCATCACATTTTAATGTCCTCAACATATATGGGTCATGCTTTCTGTGCCATGTTGAGAAGGTAATAAAGAAAGTGAGAAGGAAAAGCAGAAAACTTGTGAGTCAGAGGCTTGTTCCATCAGATTTTTTACTACCAGACCCGTTTTTCAGTCCTACAAATGGAATATAAGGAGAGTCAGAAATACCAACGAAAAAAAATCAAATATTTAAGGTTGCAGGATTTAATAATAGAAATCTTCAGTATGACTCACAGGGCCACATGGTGTGTGCTGTTATCCATTCAAAATAAAACTCATAATCATGGCTCTGGTAATGCTTTGAAATACACGGTTCTTTCACAATTTATGCATTTTGCTGTTACTGAGATGTTTAAAGGTTTTAAAAATCAAGTGGAACTATATATTGAATTCACATGTCTTTCCAAAAAACTTTCCTGCAATTAAATGATTTGTTACGTGGCTTTCATAGACCAATATTACCTTATCAATGAAGAGAGAGTGCATTTCATGCTACAGACTTAAAAAAACCCCACAAAACCCTGAATCCCTTCACTTTATGCTAAAATGGAGTGCCCCAGATATAAATAATAATCAAATATTGGATATTTATATAAAAAATCATCAAATATTGGCTATTTCATATATACAATTTAAAGAAATTTTACTTGAAGTTCATGATAGTCACTAAAAATATAGAAATTCGGGTAAAATTTTTACAAAATGGCAAATCCATACATGATCATTTCTCCTAAATTAAATATTGAGAAATGAGGATGGGATTAGTGCATTTTTTTTGAGATGTTTCAAGAGTTATGTAGTGTCTCTGTGACAGTCTCTGATTTTTAACTCTTCAGCATAACAGATTGAGTGAAGGAAAGAAAGTCTTTTTGCAGGATGCTGCTACTTGTCTCTAAGTCTGGCTGATTCATATATGTGATTTCACAGCTATTTGGCTATTTCAGACTTGAAATAATCTTCCCATCACTGTATAACTGACACTGATCAGGGCCTTAAAAATAGTTAAGTTGAGTTGCTATGTAATGTTGTCATTCTGGTGAAACATAAACCCTGAGAGAGAGAGAGGTGTCATTTGAACACACTTTGTGAGGAAAGAAGTTCTTTCTAAATAGGATAATGAAAAAATCCTAGGGGAAAAAGAAAAGGAAAAAATAGAGGCAGGAAGAGAAACTGTTCAGTTGACATGTTACAGCAAAATCGGAGTCAACGTATTTTGCATATGGTTGTAGAGATAATTTTTGGGGTGCTACCCAAACGAATGACTTCTATGTGACTGACGTTCAACACTTTTCCTTTTTAATAGTGCAACGGAAAGGTAGAATATCTATCTGTGATAGAATTTTTTTAACCTTTGATAGCCTTACCATAAAATCACTGCATTCAACATATTTGTGTGATGTTAGTAATTTCCAGAGAAACAACTGGAAGTACTGTATCAATTGGTAACGGAAGGTGTTGAGTGTGGAAATAGGGTTCAATATTAGAATTCCCACTGAAATGTAGCAAGTGTTAGGTGGGAAAAAAACCCCTGTGGGCAGAGTTTGGCAGGACTCAACTTTTCTGCACTGTGTACCTTGAAATTCATCATTAATGTGTCCCCTGCAAGCTTCTGCTTACAGATGTCCTTAGTATGCTGTACTGGCATCTTATTCTATCTGATTGTTCATCCTTTTCAGTAAGCCCCTTAAATTGGGTGAAGCAGCCGTTTGCACTGACTACTGGTGCTGACGAAATTGTGTGTGTATTTGTACCCTCCAAAGGAACAGCTACAGTCAAGAAGTGGCCCCGCACTTGAGAATAGTCAGTATTAGTCAGCATGTGCTCATAATGGTGTATAGAACATGGAAAGATAAATTGGTTTTGCATGAATGCAAGAATAAAGCAAATGACCTGCATGTAGGCATTGTATGTAGTAGTTCCAGCTCATTTCTCCCTTTACCAGACCACCTTTTTGGTGGTTCATCCAGCATCCCTCGCAGTCCAAGCTTTTCTCCTTTCTCTACTTCCATACGATTTCACTATCAGCTCTGAATTTGGGATGATAATCCTGCTGCGAGATCTTAGCCAATATGAACTGCAGTTCACTTATTTAGCAACTCCATGTCACTGCCATATAAAGTTTCATGGCTGTAACAATTAGGAAAGCATCCTGCCAAAAAGTACTTAAAATCCTTGTGTTCAGTCCTTTCATCTAGAGGTTGATCAGAGTGTGGCTTGGAACAGCTGCAAACTGAAATGCTCTGTATGGGGTTACTGCCACTTCAGCTTTAAGCACATTTGCACATGCAATGTCTCATGTGCCTAAGTGAGTTTTTGTGGTTAATAGAGATTTAAAATTGCAAAGTCAAACATCAAGCTCTGTAGCCAATAAATAATATCATAGACTTCTCCAAGTTTGAGCACTTCACAGCATTGATATGTGAGCTGGAATAATGTTCTTGCAGTTGCTCCAGGACAGTGCTGAAGAGACTCCCGCATGTGTGAACGCTCCCTGCTGTCTAAGTAGCCTGTCTTCAGTTTCTGCTCAGCTCAGTGTATGCTGCTCAAATCAAATGGCATTCCCAACCAGATTGTAGCTCATTATCTTTACCTCCTCTGATACTAAACTTTGCAATGAGGTGGTAATAAAGCTGACCTTAAAAGCCTGTAGTTTGGGGTTTTGTTTGTTTGTTTGTTTTTTAAACCTACCTCAGGATGTGTTTTTCAGGAAGCTCTGCATTGTCATGGCACAAGCAGGTTGGCATCTAGAATTAAAAGAAGGGCTGAGCTAAATAAAATAAAATCCTAAATTAAACATTGGTTATGAGGAATTAGCATGCCCCCCAAAATGTACTTTATACTCTGCTTACTACTTGGAAAATCTGGATGATGGACCTAATTTTTCATCGCTCCGTATCCATCCTGTGAGGAGTACAAGTACTTCATCTAACTATGCGATCTAATGTTGAGAAGGAGTTTATAAAAGATGTATTTCTGAGTTATTTGACCACAAGAGATATAGGAGCTTAAAGAAGAACTTGGGGAATCCTTGGTTTTAATACCAATGTGAGTATATTGTTGCTAAATGATTGTGAGTTGTGTCCTGATAAGGCTTTGTTTCCATTTGAAATGCTATCAGTGGCAAAGGTAACACACACTGATTTGATAACTATCACTGAGGTTTCATTGCTGTATTTATTAGAATTTGTACTAAAATAGTGCACAATAAGTTTCATGGTCAAGATGCCCATGGACAAAGTGTTCCACAAACACCGGTACACACAGATTGGGCAGATTTACAACAACATTAATTGTTTTTTTAATTTGGGAAATCTTGAAGTCTTGATTTCTTGTTGTGTTACTCACCCCAACACTCAGATTCTTTTACGGTGTGATGAAATACATAATTTTGCTTTTACTTGCCATTCCTCAACACCTTTGCAATCTATTGATTCCTTGAAAAAGGTGGGTTTTTCCTGCCCCCTTTTCGGTTTGTCCAGTGTTATGGGCAAAGAGACCAGGAGGGTGTTAGGGGAAAAGCATTAAGACCGTTATGGCTGGGGAGGTAACAGGTGACAGAATTGAATTCTAAGGTTTCATTGAATATACTTTAAAAATAAATATATAGAGAGTAACCACTCCTCCCACTTTCCCCCGAAAAATCTAAAGAGCTTGAAATGCATCTTTGTGGAGGTAGCGAGCAGTTTGACAGCATGGCCATGCTTGCGTTTACTGAGTCCAAGTGATCTTTCTTCCTCATTGTCTGTTGTACTGTGCACAGGGTTTTGGTTTGCCTGTGGACAAAAGAAAGAAGGTTGTTTGAATGTGTCTGGGGGACAACTGAGGCTCTTCCGTTCCTTGAGATTTACCTAGTACGGCATAACTTTTACAATAGAGACTTTGTAGTGATTCCATGGTACGGCTTGATTTGTTGCAATTAAAAAAGGATGCCTGCAATAAAATATCATTGGTGTTATCCCTTTGTTACACTGAAATGATATTTCTTTTCATGTGGAAAATTTCTACTTTTGCACTTCACAAATTGCCACCCTCTGTATGTATCGGTGTTTGAGTTATGGCCCTGCAAGCAGGAAAATGCCTCGATCTTGCCAAGTATGTGTTAAATTAGTGTATGAATACGAAGACTTAATTTTGTTACTTAATTGATCTGCAGGACTGTCAGATGCTAGATGAATGCTTCAAGTGTAGGTAGTGACAAGAAGGGGTTTTTTCGAGACAATAGAGTGAAAATGAAGATACCTCAAAACCACTGGTGTTCAGTGGCTTCGTAGAATCCCAGAGCCTGAATGTGCTCCTGCTGAGGGCTCCCCAGGGCTCCCAGACATCCTTACAGTCTTCATTATGAAGGCCCAGGTCCAAAGAACTTGGGGTTTGTCCCTGATATTGTAAAGCAGCAGCATTTGTTTCACCTAACCTGAACTAAGGTCTGGCGAAACAGGTTTAGCTCTCTCTAGTTTTACATTTAACTTAGAAACCGTATTCTACTTAAGTATTAGTAATTGTTTTGGTATTTTCCTCCTCAATAATACAGTTTCCTGCATGATCGTGATGTAACGAATGTGTGCTGAGGCTTCTTGTGCTTGATATTTTGATGGCTACTTAAGCAGTTACCCAATACTTACAAAGCTGAAACTGCATAGAAATTTTGAGGCACTTGATTTTTGTTTTAGCATTGCAGCCTGGCTATGCAGCACTCAACCTGGGCTGAGTAAAAAGCAAAGCCAGCCTTGCAAGAAGTGCATATTATTGTATAAAATTTACTGCAAAGAGGAGTGATATGAATAGAAAACGTATACAGTAGCTTGCTGCATGCTATCAGGTCTTTTCTGGGCTCCTAAATGTTAACTGGATAGTAATGTAAGTTATTACACTCATTAAATTAGGCCACAAACAAGTCAACAATGATTCAGCAAAATGGTTTTGTTTGTATAGTGCAAGGAAGTCTGATAGATATCCAGTCAAACATTTATGGCTAAATGGATGAAGATTTTAACATTACAGCCTAATAAAAACCCCATACTGTGTGATTAAATAAGAGGGAAAGCAGTAAAAAAGAGAAAGCATAATGATGGTAACATGTAGGTCAGTTACAATTTAATTGTCATTGCACTTCATTGCTAACATATCAATTCTCTGCTGCTTAGCTGAGCAGAAAACAACAACTTAACATGTACAGTGGGCCCATGCCTACTCGGCAAACCCCCACTTCCATCACCTGCTTTTGACTACTTCCTTAACAGCCGCGTGAAGTCTTCCTGCTTTAATAGGATAATCTTGCTGGAAGCTCCTGCTGATTGTGTCCTCCCTGCGCTCAATGCATCAGTGATCAGTAAATTTACTTCACACTCTACATAGATGCTAAAATTAGGTTGTTTGCATTATAACTTTCAATGCTCCCACAACAAGAAACACCTGCTTGCAGATTTATATTGTTTTATTTAATGGTTTAAAATAAAGATAGCTTTACAGTGGCAATACCCTAATGTACTGTATTGGATGAGCACAATGGCTGATCATTTTTCTTGCTTATCCAATTTATACCATATCTCCTTGCCATATAAGGTATAGCTTCATTAACATTAATTGCAGCTTTAGAAACTCCATGGAAGTATTTATTCCTGCCAACTTTTCCCACCATTTTATATTTCCAGTGGTACTGAGGAAAGCCGCAGGAGGAAAAAAATCTCTGTATGTTTTTGGTTGTTTTTGTTTTGTTTCATTTTAATCTGGATAATTCAGTGAGTTCTCCAAGGGTCGTTGGCTTTGGCACCTTTTTAAAATGTTTACTCTAAAGAATTGTCTGTCTAGCACAGTTATGCTGATCTATAGTAAAGACTTAACAAAGTCTGTAACCAAACTATTAATTCAGGTGCCTAACGTGACATTTTTTTATCCAGCTCTGCAGAGCTGATTTTATATAGAGGAGAACACAGTTCCCATTGGGATGGGGGGCGGGAAGGGGAGAGAGTGGGGGGAGCAGCCTGGCAACACCCAGAGAACTTCAGGAGAGGGGCTGGAAAAAAAATATCTATTCCTGCAAAACTGTTGTGTAGATAATGCGTTCAAAAGCATCAGTTCCAAGTTGTGGGCATATTGTTGACTCTTGTTCCTCCTCTCAAAGTTAAGGGGGATCTTTTGTGATAAACATGGCCAGTCTGATCCAGCAAAGCTAGCCAGTGCTTTTGGGGCGCTGTGCAAGCTAGCCAGAAATTATGACTTTGTTTTAGAATGAGGGAATTCTGTGCATGTCAGAGATGGTGCAAGTAAATGGATACGCCTTTGAACAAGAAACGTAATTGACTTTTTGCAGTCGTTGGCCTGTGTGCTTGGGTGTTAAACTGTGTACTGTTTTCTGATTCTCCAAATTCACACTGCAATTTTGTGCTTGGTGTGGGCTGATCCATCCCCAGGGACAGGTATCACTGAGCTTCCCTGACTCTCAGGGCAATGTTACTGAGCCCTCTGGCTGGTGGTGGAGGGTGAAGCCTTGTACCTATCATGTCGTGAACTCATCCCCTGCAAATCTTCAAGATCTATCTGGTTCTGTATGAAATAGCAGCTGAAAAACCAATGTGAAAAACAGACCTGAAAAATAAGAGCGTATTAACATGATGCCAGCATAGGGAACATGTACATTTCTCTACTGTAACAGCTAATGAAATTGAAAAATCATTTCCCCTTCTGCTGTTTTCTGTATTAAACTTCAGCAGCTCAATATGGTTCACATAATTCTGGGTCTTGTGAAGCGTGATGGCTTCCACCCAGTTTCAGACCTACCAGCCTCCCAGCCAGAAGATCACACACTTCTAACTTTTTAATTTTTCTTTGATTTATTTTGAGAAAAATCAGATTAATCCTTGCTAGCCATTCTTGCTCTGAAGGAAATGGGAACCTGTCTTTGTGGGTGAGGTTAGGATCAAATGCAGAGATGGAGGACGAAAGAGTGGGGGAAACTTATTGCGCCATATGTTCCTGCTGCTTAATGAGGACCAGGGAATGGTGAGCTCCTCGTATGCCTCCAGAATGAGACCAGCAGGAAGGGATTTTTCCAGACCTGTTGACACTTCTGTGCATGCCTTGCACAAGAAACTATCGTAAGGCTCCTGTGGGCTTCTGATCTTTCTCACTTGTCCTTACTGGCAAGTTCATTGAATGGCTTCTGATCCTCTTGGTTGTGCTGTGGAACTGAACAGGACATTGAAATGGCACTTCTAGTTTTAACTGCTGACCTAAAAACTTTAACTACCTTGGCTAGCAGTATTAAGAAAGCTCATGAGAGCTGGGGCTTCAGTGTCAATACTTGATGATTGTTGTGTTGTGTAGTAAAGTTTGTGAAGTAGGGAAGTCTGTGTTTCCATGGTTTTGCCAGGTCAGCTAGCTGTGCTCTGATTGCAGTTTGGGCATAGTCTAACTACAAAGCACACCCTAACTAATATAATTTAGGAACTGCTGATTTATCAGCTTTGGAAGTTATTCTGCTCTCAACAGCAGTTAGCTTCAAATGTAGGAATGTAACGTTTCTGCCTCTGTGTATGGTGAGTTTGTGTACTATGTGATGGTCCTATACATTTTTGGCACAACTGTAATGGTAACTTACATCCAAATTCAGGTATAAAAAGTCATAAACATAGGTACCCACATCTGAAAATTAAAAGAACTGCCTATTTTTTTCAGGAAATGTACCCTTCCATTCTTTAAAACAAAAATCCATCAGGGTTTTCCTGAAGAAAACCTCCCGTGTATCACGGAGTTGCAGGAACTACGAATGCCAAAACACAAACTGTGCCATTGCTGCAGATGTATCACTGTGGTTTAGTTTGTTGTCCAAACTATTTTGTCTGTTTTAACCTATCTGGAAATGTAACCTGAATGAATATCTGAAATTTGAAAATGAAAGGAGAATAAGAATGTAGATTTGCAGCTTATTCCAAGATTCACGAGTCAGTAAGTCAAAACGCTGTTAAATCGGTTTACTTCCCAGGAGGGCATGTCTGAACGGTGTCCTCAGGGCAAATGTCTCACTGGGTTCTATTTCCAAATCTCTTACAAGCTGCTGGTGTGAGCTGGTGCAACTGCACACTTTTTTGCTGAACTTCTAAAGTACCAATTTCTTTGGGCCATCCTTTGGTAGACACAGGTTTCTGCAGGATGGGAAACTGCACAGCAAACGCACTTCACGCAAGTACCTAATATTGTTGTAGCCCTTGGCTGCTTGGGAGGTCTGGGACAGATTCCTCCGGACATGTCATCTCCCCCCAAAGAGGGTTATGGTCCCTTTGCACTCGCCTTTAAGAACAGGATCAGCTTTCATGGGTAGTAGGCCTCTCCCTGTGAAATAATTTAATAGCAAGTGCACTCCTCTGTGCACCTGAGAGCTCCAGGAGGTTTTCTGCCTTCCAGCAGCAGAGTGTCTCCTATAGCTCCCCGTGGTGCAATACGTCTCCGCAATCCGCACCCTCGCTCAGCATGACCAGCACCTAATAGGCACCGTTGAGCCTCATTGCAATCGCATGTATTAGTGGCTTTAGAGTAAACTGCTTGCAAAAATCAGCCTAGATAAAATACCCAGATGTTTATGGTCAAAAGGTGTACTGGGAGCCAGTGAGGCAGCAAAGGCCTATTTGGAGTATGTGTTTCAAGGCTTAACAAGATTAACGTCTGTATGTGCAAGTCTGTAAGGGCCCAATTGAATAGTTCTCTTTCCACACCTGTTCTTTTGGCTAGTGAAAAGGTAAGTTTTAATTTCTTCTCAGCGGTGCAAAACAAGCGCAGTTTGGGCTCCACTTGTCAGATGCAACTGGAAGCATAGCAAAGGGAATAATTGTTGGAAGAAAGGTGGCTTTGGTTCCCTTTCCGGAACATGACACGACTGCAACACAACTTTTCCACGGATACAACGCTTTCAGATTTACCTAATTTTCTCTGGTTTCTTAACACTGTTATCCTAGTGATGGGACGCAAGCCCACTGCCCAGTTATACAGTGACTACAATTATGGATAAAAAGAAAATCCAGCAACAGCCAAAGAACTTCCACAATTTTTTCCCTGAGCTTTTCATGCTGTGGTGATGCTTGGGCTGTACAGGAATGAATGGAATGAAGCTGTAGTTTGGTAAAAACCACGGAGGGATCGAGGGCAATAGCCTTGCTCTGCAGTAGCGTGGTGGGTTCTGCTTTCTCGGAAGCCTCCTCTTTGCTCTGATCACCGAGTGGCATCCGCAAGAGTTTTATTCCCTTTGAGCACCTGATGATTTCTTCCTGCTTTCTTACACAGCACAAAAATGTGTAGCACGCATTTGGGGGCAGTGAAGGGTGAATTCTGGGGGAAAAAAAGACCCGCTCACACTGGGTAAACCATCCTAATGTTTTGGTTTTCTTAGGCACCTGACTTCAATTCATGAATCAAAATAACTTTTTTTTTCCTAAGTAGCTGGCAATATTTTTTTGTGCTTTGTAGTTTTATCTCCTGCTAAGTTAAGGAATGGCCACAAACATTTTTATATCCACCAGCACAGAACACCAGGCTTGTGGTGTACTGTGTGTGCAGGTGTGTTTTTCTTGTAAGCCCTTGTGGTTTTGGGGGGTTGAGAGATGGGTCCTGCATTTACCACCCAGTCTGCAAGTAGGGCATGTGCTTCTTTAACCGCTCCAGTTGGTAGTATTCTGTATCTTGTGGAATAATTTTAGGTGGCTTATTAGACTTATGATTGATGACAGCCAAAAGAGGATATACAGCTAGTCACTGACATTCATGCTTGCCTTTTAAATATCATACTATATAGCTTCAGATCGCTATTTTACATGCAAGTGCTCTAAGCCCCACATTAGCGCATCTCTTCCTCCTCCAAATTAACGTATTCCTTTAAATGCACTAATATTTCAGCAGTGGGGTTTTAAACAAATTCTGCATTATTGCCCTTTTCTCTTCTTACATTGCTTACTCCTCAGTCAGACATTAACAGTCTTCTCCACTAAATGATGAAACTAAATTGTAAATATTTCCCTTGCCATTATGTCGGACCCCAGCTATTTCTTTCTTTCTTTTTTTTTTCCTCCTTATTAAATTATGTTTACCTGAATACATCAGGTTCATTTCACCTAGGCAGGATGTCCCATTAAGCATGACAAGTAGAAGGTTGTGAGATTAATGCCCTTCTTGAGCCTGAATTAGCGTGTCAGCATCTTTTCAGACCTGGGACCAGAGAACATAGGAAGCATGCCATAATGGACCTTAGCCTTTAACTGAACTGCTCTAATATTCCTATAACAAGACTACTTTTAAAGAGGCTCATTATTGGCTTCATTAGATATGTTACTTGCATCAGTGGCTGTGGTTACTCGTATAATATGGAAGAGGTTAACATAGCGTATTTTTTATGTATTATATGGCATATAGCTTGAAGTAGCCAAAAGGTTTATGGCAATGTAATTGGTAGTTAGTGTGAAATTTGTAAGACAAATAGACAATACCTAGGGTAACCCCTATAATCCTCTCCTTTCAGTTTTTTACAGCCACCAAAGGGCCTCATTAAAACAGCAGTCAGCACCTTAGTGAAAAGATACAGTGCTTACAGTGCCCAAATGTGACAGAAAATCTGCATTTTGTAAATCTGACACCTTTGATAGATTATACAGTGTGAAGCCATTGCTTCTAAGCATTATGATAACGCTTAAGGTTCTCTTCTGAATCCAACCGTGCTATATTCACTGGATATAACAATGTGAAAAAGAGCTGGTTGAATAAAATAAAGCATGTGAGATGGAGAGGAGCCTTTTTTCCTTTGATACAAAGCTCATCTCATGCAATAGGACTAACAGCTATGGTTGATATCCGTGGCTCTGCTTGTACTGAGGGATATGGGCGTATAAATATTGGCAAAATAACTGTTTAATACACAGATGCAAAAAGAAACTCTGCCTACATTAACTAGTTTATATGGCTGCTGTAAGGGAAGACTGTGTAGAGCAATGATGGTATTAAACTTTCTTTTTTCTGTTTTAGAGGCTAAATTCTTCTCTCACTTAAACTTGTGTAAACCCAAGTGGATTCCATTGCCCTGAATGAATCCTCTTGTCACTCAGCGTCCTGTAAATCTGGTGTAATGCACTGGCTTACATGGAATTAAATGGACAGGCGTAACAAAACCGAGAATCTGACCCAATGAGTTTATTATTCTTTCAGCTTATTTATAACAACGAGACAAAAATGAACTGCATACACAAAGCATAGGCTCTGAGTACTGTGGTGGGCGTACAAAAGCTCAATTCCTGGTAAGTACACTATAAGCTGTAGTTAGATATTTTAGTTACTTAAAAACATATTTGGTAGAGTGAACTATTTGAAACTGAGCAAATGTGAGTTGCCATGGTCGATTAGTTGCAACTATTTGCTCTAATCGCAAAAAGGCAATGTCAAACAGCCAGAGGTCCAAAGGAGTAATTATTGTCTTCCCCTCCATTTAAGAGATGGGCTCAAGTGTTTGGAGCCGCAAAAATTTTAAGAACTTGCCAAAAATAAAATGAAAACTATCACTTAGCTCCCATTGCCTTCTTTGCGGCAGAGGAAGTTCTTCTGGATTTTTTGCTCTGGGGGATGGAGTGTAGGTTATAATGTTTACTTGGGCTCCAAATGTGACAGCTGTTTACCTCTTCATCTGGTAATTGAAAGATTTCTTTTTAAATTAGAGCTGCTGTAGACAAAGAGTGGAGCAGAAGTTGCACTCGGTTCCTTGGCAAAAATACAGCACTAATAATTCTGAAAAAGGTATTTCTAGCTTCGTCCTTTGATCATTTCAGAAAATGTATCACTGTGTGTTGCTAAAATAGGAATGCAAACAAGAAAAGGGGGAGGGGTTATATACGTGAAACCCTTTTATTCCCTTTTTGCAGCAGGATTTGTTCCTGCCTATGGTAAATCTCTTGTTCCCTGGTGCAGAATTGGTCCCTGCGGGTAACAAGGACTAAGTAACATTGCTGAAGTGCTTGCTGATTCAAGGAAGTTTAATTTTGATCTCTTGAAAATCAAAAAAAAAAATAAAAATTCAAGAAGTAAACCTGAAAAGAATTTCTGAGCAAGAATTTTCACAACTTGGAACTGAAGTTAAAAAACAAACAACAAAAAAGTGCAAGTCATAGATGCATTTGAATCCAGTGGCAAAATGGGAAATAACTGGAGTTACAGTGGGGACTAATTTGCGGCCATATTTATTCTATTATGTAACATAGGACACTTCAACCTTTCTTCATAGATACTTAGAATTTTAAAAACAGTGGTAATATCAGAAGTATTCAACATTTTTCTAGTGTGCTTTTAAAAAACCACACCTCTGACTACATTATATTGACCCATGAGGTTGTTTTCTCCAATAACCTAATTCAGATGGAGCATCTTTCTATTTTATTGTTGTTTTCCCAGGACTATTATCATGACTACTCGCTATTCTTTTTTGTAAGCACAGAGCTAAAAATGCAGAAGGGTGAAAGTTTTCTCTTCTCGTGGTGATGTAGAGGAAGTCTTTGTGTCTTCTGCAGCAGTGGGTTACCTGAAGTGTCATCACCAGAGAAGTGACTCCTTTTAATTACATTACTCTTTCCTAGTTGTCTAGAAATTATTCTTTTTTTTTTTTTGAAAATAATATAATTATTAAAATGCATGCCTAAGAAAATCCCTAGAAAGCAACAGAGCCTTCTCTCCTTCTTGTTCAGTATTTGGCAATCAGTAGACTAGGTCTAGGCATACATTTTGGGTGGGAAGGAGATGGGGGCAGTGCAGGTGGAGAGGCCACACTAATCCTGCGTGGCAGACCAGAGGGTCGCTGCGCCTCTGTTCTCAGCCAGGGAGTTTCTCTCTATTGAATCACAGTTTCATTATAAAACTGACTGTGGTATTTGTTTAAAAATTAAAATTTTTATCCCCCCAAATCCTTGTGAATTGCGGTCACTGATCTAGAGCAGGAAGTGAGTGCATGTACCTGTATTTCTTGTGGAGGACGGTGCTGTGAAATCTAAAGGGCCTTATTTAATCTTGCATGAGGATACTCAGCAGCATGTAACAGCAAATTGTCTCAGTCCATGCATACCAGAAGTGTTTCAAGTGTAAGCAGCAAGACAGAGGCTTCTTAGGTGTAGATAATATTGAAATCTGGACCAGCAAAAAAAAGCCTTTCAAATTAACTTTTTTACCAAAGTCTAGGTTTTGATCAATACGATTGCTTGCACTGCAAAACAAGCATTTATGAGTATCATGTCTGGGTTTTTTAATTCAGCGGATTATTCACATCTGTTAGGTGAGAATTACAGAGTGCTGAAATAATGTATTCTTGTGTTTTAGATCTATCACTGCCAAGGGCTACTGAATAGTAAGTATCAACATCTGTGTTACTTCTTCTTTGAGTTTTCTGATTAAATGTGTCTAAACATTTCAGCTCCTACTGGAAATAAAAATAAAAGTAGTTTCAAGCCAGTTTGCTGCAGGATTTCAGTGAAACATGCTAACAACAAACATTAGTTAGGGGACTGCATGTGCAATTAGCTCTAAATAACATTAACCTAGTGTTGCGATTTCTATTATTGAAAGGACATTAGACTCTTGAAGCTGTAAATAATGGAGTAAATATAAATAAAGGTACCTGTATTTTGACAGTGATGTTCCACCTCTCGTTCCCTGCATACACAAAAATCATTCAAATGCCTTTTCTTTCTCTGACAAAAATATTCATTAAAAACATTTCACTGTGCTGCCTTTTAATATAGCGCGGGCATTCAACCTGCGCAGGAAGCTTCCTGGAACCACACAAATACTGTGTAATTATCTTGTGGCTCCCTGCTGGCTGCTGCATATTCCAAGCACAAAGTGAGCAGCACATTTCTAGAACCTGACTTCTGTCTTCATTGTCCCTGCTTGGAATATGAAGCTCCACTTCATTATAGCAGACCTGATCAAACTTGATAGATTTAGCCATTATTCTTGACTGTGTCAACTTTCTACAGCTTTTTTTTTTTTTTCCCTTTCTTGGGCTCTTTTGTTTTGCCACCCAGGGAATGCATCTTATTTCTAGGCACTCTGCCTCTCTCTCTCTCTCTCCCCTTTTCTCTCTCACTCCATCTCTCTGT
This sequence comes from Astur gentilis, assembly GCF_929443795.1. Lineage (NCBI taxonomy): Eukaryota > Metazoa > Chordata > Aves > Accipitriformes > Accipitridae > Astur > Astur gentilis. The sequence goes on from NC_064884.1 coordinate 12,126,967, forward strand.
CTCTGTCCTCCCCCCCCACCCCCAAACAAACCAAGGTTTCAGCAAATAATGCTGCTTGTGCATCATGTGATTCAAGGAAAATAAGGCTTGCAATTTTTTCTCAATTGTCCTTTATGGTTTTTATTGACTATTTTTTTTCAGTTTGTTTCTATAAAAAAAATTATACTGCAATATTGACGTACAATATAGAAAAGCTTTGAAAATCCTTATTTTCTGTTAGTGGTACAATAAATTTAGCATTGTGAGGATTTTTTGTCTGGTTTATGACAACTTTCAAGTAGCACTTCAGAGTTCATATTTTCAAGGATGATTCAGACAAATGTATCTTATCACATTTTATAAATCATTACTTTGTTTATTTAACCTAGAGACATATCGCCACATTTTCTTTGCAAAAGGTATTAGATCATTCTTTGGGCAAATACAGATGTTAATACAACTGGTTTACCATAACAGATTGCTTTGTAGTTTTTGAGAGCTGCTATGCAACAATAGAGAAGTATGGTGCAGCTCTACCTGATTTTTAAAGTACTGGGTAAAATACAGAGCATTTTCATAGCTAACTTAACACAGATCCCTTAAATTGCCACAAAATGAGTTAACCAGTAGGTGAGACATTTGCTCCTGAATTTGTAAGACTTACAGAGCTGACCCATCTTTACTGTTATTAATGAACATGATGAGCACAGCGATGAAGCTTTTCAAGTTTACATTTGATCTATAGTATTTGTCATGTTGGCATGTACTTTTCACAGGTGTAATAAATGTGGAAAAGCACTTTATAATTAATTTTGCTTATTAAATAGCAATTGCAAATTGTGAAAACTTTAGAAAGAGATTAGGCTTCTTTCCTTTTGTTTCTCTTTCGGTTGCAGATTGAAAGGTAAAGGATATCTTACAATTTCCAGCAAGTTTACTGAAAGATTCTTATTGAGGTATGCTGTTTAGCAGCATTTCAATACTGTTAGGAATTGGTATGACTTAAATTTAATGTTATGCTTTTTAAATTAAAAAATCATTAATTTTTTAGAGTGGCATTTTCAGTCTCACCAAAAGCTTCTCGGCATCTTAAAATGTAAATTGCAGAGAAGCAACACAAAGGATAAAGAGAAGATTTTGAAGGCAATCACAGTGATCACTTAATTCAGTCTCTGCATATCCACTTGGCATAAGGTAATTAGAGTGCCACATTGCTGTAAAGACAGAAAGCTTAGGGTACCATTCTGACTCACCCAGACGATAATACATGATTAGAAGTCAGTGACAGATCACAACTGCTGAATGACCCACCAAGGTCTTATCAAGGGCAAATCGCATAATTAGCATGCACTTTGCTGGCAGAGGAGTACAGTGCTATTGTTCTGGCACAATCAAATTAGCCCAGCCAATGAGGTCACTGTTCCATGACCTTAAAGACATTTTGTGTTTTATTTTTCTACCACATGACACAAAAAAACTCCCCCAAACAAAAAAAAAACCCGCACCCCAAAACCCCAAACAAAACAACAAAAAAATCCTGTCCCACTTTAAATTGAGCTAAAGTTCTTGTGGACACTGAAAATATCTGTTATGAAGGCATTCTTGGAACACACTCTGCAGACTCCTTAGTTCATCATGTATGGAATAAAGGAGTCTGCTAATGCAGTCTGACCCTGGGGGACACATATGTAATGGAGCCACTTTGACAGAAATTCAAGCATCTAGCGAGGCCTGGAACTCATTTGCCCTGAATGCATCCGCAGCATCATGCACATAACGGGGGAGGGGGAGCCTTCATGCAAACACAAAATCTTTCCTTCTTTATAATAATTAGCACAATTATCTTGATTTACTCATTTTATCTGTATTTTCCCCAAGGTTTGGCCATTTTATTTGTCTCCCCGCTGCTGTTCCTGAATAGGGCTCCCAGCTGAGAGCAAGAGCCTTTGGTGATGGTAGCCACCAGCAATACTCCAGGCGTGCCATCCGCGGAACATCGTCATTCTGTAGCGCAGTGCTGCAGTGTAATATCTCTAAACCAAACACACACAAAGAGCCTTTCCTTTCTTACCCTGGAAGACCTGATCTGGCTTTCCAGACTATAGAGCGCTCACCAGGCTAGTGAAGAAGTAGAACCTCCCTGTTCACAGTGCAGTTCCCCAAAGCAGTCAGAGCCACTAATTCTTGGGTTTTAGTTAAATTTTGAATTGTTGGCATAAACGTGCGGGTGGTTTTTTTTTTTTTTCCTTTGTTCTCTAAACAGGAATATGGCTTTGAATTGATCTGCGCACTTGTTAATATGCATGGTATATAGGAAAGCCATTGTAACTTTTAGGAAAAGTGAGAACATAGCCTTTATCTGTATTCTCTTCCATTAGCCTGCACGTATTTGGGCTGCATATCCCAACCTCTCCTGGATAATTGGATCAAAAAGGTCTATAATGAATTGTCTGTCATGTCTGGGCCTCAGTCACTGCTTCTCTTTTTTTTTTTTTTTAAAGGCTGGGTTAAGTTAACTTAAGATGGGAACTCTAAAATGTTTATATTTCATGAATTTAAAGATGAGCTTTCATGTTCAGTCAAAAGGGAAATGAAAGCACAACATTCAAATAGCTCCCTTTCTTTTCAAGGGTTTGGTTCTAGGTCTTTTTCAGCTATGAGAGGTGTTACATGTGCTATTTGTGCAGGACAGGCTCTTGTCAACCCTCCTCCTCCTCATTAAGACTACATCACTACATGCATTAATGGTGTTTGTGACATCACAACAATTCTCACGAGAAGTAATGATGTTAGAAATGTAGAACTATGACCTTGTACTTTAGTGCACGGGGAAGAGGTTGCAAAGATGGGATCTAGTTTTTGCAACACTTTGTTTTTCCCTGTTGTAATTAGTCATTGTGGACAGAAAAGCAGGCGGTAAAGGCTAAACTGATGCATGCTTAAATAATGTAATTCCAGTGTCCTACTGGGCATGAAAGTTCACCTTTGAGCCAATTATTAATTCCAGATATAACTTGGCTTCCTACATACCACTTCTTCTTTATGCTGCTGGTGCTGCACTGGTCATAGCCTTATAGAACAGCTTTTTGATCCTTCCCTGTTCCCAAATACGTTTTTATTGATAAACAAACAAAGGTTCTTTACCAACTTATGGTTTGTAGATAAAATACAAGAATTTATTAGAGAAGGGAATTTAAATTAAAGATCAGTGATTCAGGGTCTTCCCTAAGAATTAGTTCCGACAATACTTTCCATTTATTGTAAATACCTAGGCTGAGTCTGCTAAGTGTGTGCCATTGAAACTTTTCCTTGCCTGGCAGAAAGCTTATTTCTAAAGGTCTCGTTGATTGTGCAAACACAGGAACATTTTCTTTCCTTGAGAATTAATATTGACTGTGTATAGAGCGACAGCACTACTCCATCTACCCACAAAATCATATAAACATATATAATTACTCTGAAAATCTAATCTATTTCTGGATACTTAGTCCATGTGATAACTTTTGTTTCACTGCATAAAATGATAAATTATATACAAAGAAGCAATTATGGTTGTTCTTGAATCTGAAAGAGATAGAAATGTACACTTTGTAAATATAGACTTACTTTTCCTAAAAGACGTTTATTTCTCCAATTTTAAAAATGTGTGTGTTTGTATATGAATGAATGTCAGTGTGTGGATGTTTACCTGTCTGTGTAGAAATAAAATGAAAACTCTGGCTTTGTATATACTGCATGTGTGGTTGTATGTATAAGCATATAATAATTCATAGTCCCATAAGCTCTTGGTGGACATTCCTGCCTCAGTCATTCAGCCCCCACCATGAAAGTCCCCTAACAAACAGGATTAAAATTCACTCCTTTCAACCATCCTAGGCATTTATTCCTTCCTTTTCATTGAGCTACATTTGTCTGATTTAACAAGATAAGATTTGAGTGCTGATGCAGCCCGTTGTTAATGCAGCAGCCGCATCCACCATACCATCGACACTATGCATCAGAGGGATGCATAAATCAGGTATTCAAAAAAAATTAGATATGCAGCACACCAGTTTTATAGTCCCAGCCTCAGAAATTGAAATGGCCCAGATTAATGTATTATATCTTACACACTGTCCGAGTGAATCAACTTTAATATATTGAACAGATTCGCAGAACAAGACTTTGTTATCTAAGGAGCACTCGGAAGAAGGAATTGACCTGAGGATTTGATTTGGTTCAGGTAGTTCATGTTGTACAGCAGCATTTGAATAGTTTCACATAAAAATAAAATTTGTATCAGAAATATTTCACATCATTCTGGGCTTGTTCATATTGAAGCTTTGCAGTGGGACAATATTACAGAAACAATGTCCAGCAAAAAGATGATTTTAACCTTTGCTTCAGACATGTCAAAACAATATAATGTAATTTTAATGCAAACTGCTGTTTCATAGCAGAGGCACTTCCACACACTGACTTTAACTAGTTTATGTTTATACTGAAAATGAAAAGCCCATTGAATTTCATATATGATGGAAACACCACAATTTACACCAATCTGCTCCCAGAGCGTATGTTCTGTTTGAAGCCATGCAGGGAGATGGTTTTGCTGTATTCTCTGTTGACAACCCATAAAACAACTTTACCTGCATAACCAAGGACAGATGAATGTTAACGTGTGTAGGGGGGGGCAGGGAGGGTGTCCCTTTTTTTATTTTGAATTACCATTACTACTAGGGCAGAGTTTGGATAGCCATTTGCTTAATGAAAATAAGACAAAAAAAACTAATTGAGTAAGATGAGGCATAACAAGGTGTCAGAGGTATGTGAAGGGCTGTGAAGCATGCTTGTGGAGACGTTTATTCTGCTTATTCCTTTCTCTGAATTATCTAGTTGCTGGGTAATTTGTTAGTAGTTAACAGTGGATGTATTGTTAAGTGAGTGGTTTTGTAGCTCCTCTTAGTTGTTCTGTACAAAAAACCAGAATGGGTTTTACTGGGCAAAGAGTCACCTTGTGCTAAAATATAAGGAGGAAATTGGCTGGGTACAGTCACCCCCTTTCCACTGAGAGCTGTTCTTTGTGGCGATGTATGTAAAGGGAAACGATAGCTTAGTACTTCTTCGCGCTTTCAATAACGAGTTGTTAGAAAGCGCTTACACCTGTAATTGCACTGTGCTAATTAGCACTGACAAGAAATGCAGTATTCTGAGTGTCCACTAGGTACCTTGAAAGGGCAGTGGGCAGATTTTCTTGGCATTTGCACTCCTAGAGATGCAAAAGGTGCCGAACAGGATTTTAAAATACATGGACATCTAAGTCTACTTGAAATCAGTGGGAGTTAGGAGCTTTTCAGACATCCAATGCCTCTAAAATATGGTCAGGGAGCACTAGAGTCTTTTAAGCCTGCCCTTTTAGAGCATTTTATGTCAACCTATTTGTGCTGTTTACAAGATAGATGTTTAAACAGATAAGGGTAGACTGTGGCTGATCTAATGTCATTACGTTATAGCATAGACTATAGAAACCTTCTTGTTAGATTGTAACAAGAGTCGAAGTCTGGGATAGGGAGACAAACATGTTGTTGACTTACCCCATAGGAAAGCAATTGACAGTGGAGGGAGAAGCCAAGCCTTGGCCATTCTTTTAGGCTGGCCAGTGGATCACACTAATGCAATGGTACAGTGAACACAAGAGGAGCTAGTGGAGATGGGTGGTGTATTTTCTGAGTCGTTTGAGTTTCTTTGAGGCTATTCTAGGCACTGGGCAACTTGCACTTTTTTTAGCTTTGTCCAGAAGACCCAATTCGGCCTGGATTAATTTCCCAGTCTCTACTTATTTTATTTTCCATAGAAAATGTTATAATTCACCATAATGTAATGGCAAAGAACTTGTAATAAGTGTGTTATGGTTTTAACTTGAATACAGTATAATAACAAATTAGGGTAGGTTCATGTTCTTTTTTTCAACATACCCCCCCCTTCTGCCCCAGCCACTTTATATGAATTATCGGTCTTTATTTGTTAGACCTGGTCAAACTTTATCTACCTATACTGATATAAATGAGAGATATTATTATCAATTTAGCATTTATTGTGTGCTGCCAGAAAGGATGATTTTTTTAAGAAAACCTCAGGGTCAAGCAGCCTTGAAGAGAAATCTTGGTTTATCAACAAATTCACCATCCTCTTATATATAAATAATCATGTGTAATTAACATTAAAGGTGCACAGGATTCCAAAGTTAAAATGTTGTCACTTTAAGATATGTTTATATTTATCCTTAATTCTGGAAGATGTGGCTCAGTGTGTTCCTCTTGAGTGTTAGGACCCCATGCAAACCATTCATTTTCATCAAATGGTCTAAATGTATGCTTAGAATTTTTAGTGAGCAGGAAGGACTTCCAGTATGTACTTCAGTGCTTTGTTGACCTGATAGCTGAATCATCCTGGCGTTTGTTATGCAAAACTCTTTGTCTTACAAAAAGTAGCTCTCTTTAAAACTTTTCTTCTTTTGTTAATTCATACTTTTTTTTTTCCACTAATAAAATCAGAAATCATCAATTTTACAAAATCATGTTACAAACGTAAATCAGTATGAGTGGAAATATCCAATAGAATTCATGCCACTGTTAAACCATTCAGACAATTAGGAGAACATTTTAAAACCAAGTCACAGTTATTCCAATGCATTAAGTATAACTCTTTAATGTTGCAGAGTCTGTGTCTTCCATCTGTTCCATCAATTAAACCGTACGTTGATCTATGAAGTTACTAGCATCAGCCAAAGTTCCAGATAGATCTGTTTTGCCACCAAAGGAAATCCTACATTTAGCAGGAACAACACAGACCCTCCAAAAATAATTTTTCATATTTTTATAAACTTTTATTACAAAATTAGGTTTGAGCATTGCGTGCTTTAGCAAAGAGAATTAGAAAAAGGTTGGGGTGGTGCTTTACTCTCTGCACTGTTGCAAGAGTGCCTGGACTTTTGTGGATAAACTGTCACCAGAGACACAGTTGACAGAGTTGGTGGTCCTTTATCCTGGTTAAACTGATGATTCTCCTTGGCTGTTTCTAGCTGTCATCACGAAGTACAAGAGTGAACTATGAAGACTGTTCACAGCACAGGAAGTTTCAGCTAATTAAGAGAATCTCCTCATCAACTTTAAAGTGGCCCCATTGCTCATGGAAAGAGATGATAGTGGTAAAAATACTGCTGTCATTGAACAAGTCTGAAGCTCCTATGGAAGTAGCTACTTCTGCTGGTCAGTGAGGAACAAACCAAGTTTTTAGTGTAGCCGTCCAGGGAAACCTGCAACTGTCATTCCTGTCAGTTACTAGGAGATCTTAAGAGGCTGCTTGTTAATTCTGTGTTACTGAGAGGGTTCTTGTTCTGGTACTTGAGGTCTTGCTAGTTATGCACCAGACAGAGGCAGTCTCTGAGGTTTTTGGACCCTAATCCCACTGGAACTTTGTTCATCCAGCTATGGAAAGGTAGGAAATACAGGAAAGAGGTGAATTATTTTCTTGCACATGGGCTTTGCTCACCTGATGGGCAGCCTTTCTCCATCAAGTTGAAGCTTCTACCTGGTTTGTTATTTAATTACAATTTGGGAATGCTACAGCTAACAAGACTTACAGGTAAGAAAAATGTGAATGAGAAGGTGCAACAAAATGGAAAGGAAGTGTGCCTTCTGACAAAGTTAGAGATGGCAGTAGTTTGCCATTGTCCATTTTGCTTGCTAGGACTCTTGTCAGTGCAGATAGATCTACTGAGTTTCGGAGGCTGCAGATAGTTATGACAATAGACAGATCTCCGGCTGTAGGTAACAGAGCAGTTATTGGTGCTGGCACAGTCTTAGAAATTTCCTTTTGACAATAGGCTTGATCTCTTTATAACAGATTGAACTTTAACTGAATGACTTTCATCCAGGCACCTATTTCTTCCCAGGGCTAGGAAAGTGAAGGAATTGCTCGAAGCATAGGGAAAGGCATGCTGATAATAATATGGCAACTGTCCCTTTCAGGGTTGTCAAACAAGGTGGGTGACAAGGTTATCTTTGTTGGATCAGAAAGCAGAAATACCTTGACAAGAAAGAGCATCACAGTGCTTTGAGTACTCTGCAACAGGAAGAAGCAGAAGTGTTACTAAATAGACTTTTTCATGGTGTAGTGAATAAGTTGTCCCTTTTTCTTATTAAACGCCTTTCCAAGTTGAGGCGATCTAAGTCTTTCAGGATGAGCTTGTCCTTAGCCAAGGTTTTATTTTGCCTAGGTGTTTGTGCTTGACACACACATAAAATTTCATAAAATAACTCTCTGGGTCAATTTTTCAAGCCACATTGCATCTTTCCTTACAGACTTCTTTATCGAAGTTTGAGATTTTTGTGCAAAGTTAGGTCTTGCCCCTGTTTCAATATTAGATTCCTGGAATCTAATTCTCTCTACTTACTGTTGGAGGGCTCCCTCTTTCCCTTTTCTTGCTGAATTCTTCTCGGACGTGATAGGCTTCCTAAGGTTTTAGTCCCAAAGCAAACTGGTCAAGAGAGGGTTCATCTGTGTATCAAATCATCCTGTTTCTGTTGTAAAACTTGCACCAGTTACTACACAATTTAGAGCACCCTCAGTTTCCAGTGTATTACAACTTGGGGAAATATGTTGCAATATCTGTTATTAGTGCAAATAATAAACCTGATGTCACTTTCTTGGCTTTCATTCTCTGGGATGACATAGGGAGTCAATAGTTCTCATTAGTTGTGGATACCTTTGATTTACAGCTATGTGACAAATATATATTACCAAAGGTAAGCATCTTGTAAAATAACATTCTGTATGTATGACTAACTTCTCTTAGAGAGAGACCAAAACTAAAGCCTCAGTCTGTCACACTACCTATCACTTTCACATTTTGGATTTGAATCCAGCCTGCGCTACCCTCCCTTCTCTCTTACATGGGAGACTGGCAGACAGCAACTGGGACAAAAACGCTGAGTACTGAGAAAGTTAGTGGCAGGTTGAAAAGTTCCATATAGATACCCCATTCCTGGTACGCTGCACAGCAGGACACTGGTGTCAAAAGCTTGTTTGTGAGATAAATATTTTAAGGGAAGATACTGATACCTGCATTCCTTCACGTAAAGGAAAGAGTACAGCAACACCATCATTGGAGGTGCTCATTTTGAAAAAACATAGGAAGTAACGTGTTAGAATTAAGCAATCATTTTCAAAGTTCCTTTCATGAAACACATGTGGCAATAAAAATAATCTTTGTATTATAGATTGAACATTTAGCAATCCTTTGATATATCAAGTAAATTGCAGTTCAGATGATCCTCGATTGTTCAGTAAAGGTGCTTGTACAGAAATGTACTCTTCACGAGAGCAAATGCACATCTGAACTTTTCCTTAAATTTAATTTTCTTTGCTTTTGAAAAAAAGAGTCTGTGAACAAATGACCGTATTTGAGAGACAACTGGATGTTGGTGAGATATGATCTTTTCCCAGGTTTTCCTTTTCCCTGAAGAAGTAACCTTCCTTTGCAGTGCTGCCTTATTTTCTTACTCTGTTTCATTCCCAGCAGTTTACCTGTCTGTGTCATCCAAAATACTGCACTTGCCTTATGGCGCTATTTCTTTTTCTCCTTTTATATATATATATATATATATCTCTCTTTATGTGTATTTTCTGGGCTGGAGCAGTGTTGCTGCATTTTTGCCTGCCTTAGTTTCCAGACATTGGAATTGGTACTAGTTCCTTGTGACAATGGGATCCACAGAACTGGAATACTATTGTAGTTTGCCTTGCATAGTCAGATTTTATTTGGGTGCAATGCAGTTTGAAAAGTTTTGTTAAAAAAATATATATCCCTGTAACACTGTCTTGTAATGTTTTAATACTGACCACAAAATGGGGGAAAGCAGGGAGAAAAAATATGGGTGCGCATTCCATTTCAAGTTTTAGACTTCCTCCCCTCGTTTGCAATTACATGTAAAATGAAAGCATGGAGTGATATTCTGAACCTAAAAGCTTGGGTAATTAATTCCATGCCTACTGTGGTGGTTTTTTTTTTTGTTTGTTTGGTTTTTTTAAATCTGTACTTTTAGTTTCTTATGCAGAACTTTATCAATCTATCTTTAAGAACACCTGTAGTAGAAAAATCCAAACAACTTCCTTACCAAGCCTTATTTCTGAAGTTCTTTATGACATTTTAATAGAGGAGATAATTCAATTAGTCCATTTTAAAAAGTAAAAAGTGTGCCTGGGATGTATAGAATGTCAAAACATCTGGTTCTGAGATTTTGCAGTGATTTCTGCAGTGCTCTTGAAGGATATCATTTAATGATATGAATCAGCATTCCCAAAATATTCACTGCTCAAATAGTTAGAAACCTTCTTGAATTTTTTTTTTTTTTTTTTTTGCAGGATTAAAACTCAAATAGAAATTAACAGACAGTAAAGAGTAAATCAGTGAGATTCAGCTGACAAAGTGCAAGCATCTACTTTGTGGCTACTGTGTCGGAGACATTAGGCCCCTTGTAGTCAGTTGTGAACAATTGCCTCATCACAGAGGAGATTATCTAAAATAGACCAGTTGAGAAGTGGCCTGAAAAGTAGTTTTGTCCATAAAAGGAGCACTATAAGGTATCTAGTTTACATGCGGGTTTGCAGAAGATGGGTGCTGCTGTAAGGGGGATGAAACTTACACCCTCAGTTAGGATTCATACAGATGGAAAAAAACATGCTGTGCTGATAATCATAGTTTATGAGTTAGATGGTGGGTAGAGAGAAACTTAAATAATATACTGTGTGGGTAAAGCATGGTTCAGAATAGTGCATTATTGTATCCTGTGGTTCAAGAAGTTGTAAAGGTAGAGGTGCCTACACACCTAGATCTGGTGCAACTCGCATCATCCTCATTTATTTTTTTCTTTTTTTGAAGTTTTCACTGAATCTGGTGGTGCTGGTTTAGGGGAGTCGGTAAAATGAATTTTATACTCATTTAAAAAACGGAGTGAGTTCGAAGGGAAGCAGAAGAGGAGCTTTTTTTTGCTGGTGGACATAATTTTTCAGGTTTATGGAAAAGATAGTTTGGTGTGGTGACATTATTACTGCGGTATACAAGCAGGTTAGCATATAAGTTTAGTGTTTCTGTACAGAATTCTCACCCAGCTTTCATTCACCCTTCAAGCGAGATGAGGACAGGACATTTTAAAGTTGCAAAGAAAGAGAGGGGAAATCCTGTTACAACTTCCAGCTGTGCCTTTGGGGAGAGCACTGTTCATTATTTCTTGATGCTTTTTAGGATTTTATATTGTGTCATTCGCTGTTTTGTGGATAAATATTTAAGTGTATATCCACCATTGGTTGTGTCTTTCAAATACCAACTTTTCTTCTGGCAACTTTCTAAGTGTATCTTTAGGTCTTATTTAAGAAGGGATCTCCTCCCTGGCCCAGGTGTTTATGACACCACCTGGCTTTAGGGAACCTCGATAGTGCTTTTAGAGCATGAGCTACTTTGTTGTACCTGTTTCATAACAGTGTGCCAAATAAAATCTCAGGCACAGTTCTCCAGGTTTTTAGCCTGCCTGACACTGGCATGGGTCAGGACTGCACGATTCATATGCTTTACTGCTGTGCTTGAGCCTCTAAGTTATGAAGTAGTATGTTTGCTTCTGGTCAAAGCTACAATATTATGACAAATGTAGATATGAAACTAGTTTTTCACTTGTTAAAACTGGAACTAGAGAGATTTGTTGTCCTGCAGTTTAAGGTAAACAAAAAGAAATTATTGTTATTATTAGAGTTGTTACTAAATTAGAAACATAAACTGTGCTATTTCCTGTTCTTTTTTTATTATTTATAGTCTTATCAAAGGATAGTATATAATAAGTGGGGTAAAGATCAACCTTCCATGATTTAGGTAATTTACAGATTTATCCAGCATCACAGTATATCAGATTGCTTCTGGCTTCCTTAGAAATTAGTGAGTTTGTCAGATCAGAAAGTTTGCAATTTGTATATTTAAGGGATGTTACAAAAAGTATTAACCCTTAATGAAGTGAAGTATGTATGTAATGTTAATTTTCTTAGAGCATTTTTCAGAACGAGGATAGTTGTGCTTCAGCATTTGATCTATTTACAATTTATTGGTTTCAGATGCATAGTTTAAATTTTTACCAGTATGTTGTTATATGTGCTATTGTTCCTTATGCTATATTCCCCTTGTGGCTGGAACCCAAAGAAAGTGATGGAACAAGAGGTGGAAATTAGATACCTACCCGCACCTTGTGGAGAAAAAATCATTGTGACTGTTCCTCCTTCCTAATACCACTTCTCAGATGGCAGAGCCCCCACCTTCTTTTCTTACTTGTGCCAGTCTGTTGTTTTTCTTCTGTTCCTATGCCAGGACTGAGGCCTGTCCTATGCTCCTCTTCACCTGGTCAAAAGATGTCTTCATTTAGAAGTTATGGCTACGTGTAGGCAGGACATACTTGTGGCAGCTTTGGTGAGCACAGCGAGGTAGTCACAGCCATGTGGCATTCAGCACAGGCTGAATCTGAAAACATTTATCCAGCCCATTAAAATTTTTTTCATGCTATGTTGAATTTTGTACTGATGTAGCCCCATGGTCTATAGGAGTGACAGGGATCCTTTTCAGTATAAACGTCCCTCAAAATGTTTACAGGTGTTTAATCGTTAAGAATGTATTGAAGAACAAATTAGAACAACTTGTATATACGGTTGTTGTTACTAAACAAAACCCACTGATTTCCTTTCCTCAAGACATACAGCAATTTGAACAAATAACATCATATTCCAAAGCAGTGTATCATTTTCCTACTTTTCAGCTATGATGAGGTATGAATTTAAGCAAATAGAATGGGGAAAGAATGGTGATATGTCCAAGAAAATAATGACATTAATAACATAGAATATGATCAAAAGAACACAAATACCATCAAATACATACGCTAGCGATTGGATTGGTGTGAGTGAAGTGAATATTTCAAGTCTTCCTATTTGCATGTCCTGTCACTTTATGTTCGGAGATTTTGATAGTAAATAAAGCTGCAGTAAAACTTAATATGAATGTAAATCTGGATATGGAAGCCTCGCAATGATTGTGAAAGGCAAAGTTTTTAATACAGTGCTTTCCAAATTAACATTTCTAACCAAAGAGCTTTTGTGCACTAATTCTAAAATTTCATTAAGGGACAGCCATATACTTAATACAGTCAATCTAGCAAAGATCGGTAATAATCATCTTTAAATCCATAAGTGGTAAAAATGTAAAGTTTATGGCTAGTAAGTACCGGAAGAGAGTTTTCTGTCAAGTGTTAATGATAAACCTGCTGCATTTAAAAACTACAAAAGGACAGTGCCTCTTTAACAGGGACTACTACTTGTGCTCCATGGAGCTTTGCAGTATTAGTAAAGCAGCATGAAAGAGTTGATTTTCATTTTATGTTGTGCTTGTGAGGCATTAACATGATGTTCTAACACTTGTAAATGAATACAGCTCTTGCCTAATCTGTCATTTTAATGCCTTATAGATTTTATTTCACTCTGTGTTGTACCAGATTCTCAATAATAATAATCAACTGCTTTGTTGTTCTCTTGCAGAAATTAAATTTCTGTAGTGAGTGTGCAACTAATAAAAGATGTTGCTTGAGGAAACAAAAAATAAATATGATGAATCATAAAAGTTGTATGTAGGGGGTTGCTCATATATGAAAGACAATTACTGAACCAGTGGTAAATTCATCTGATTCTCATATTGTCAACAGCTTAATAACTCTCACAAAGGGTTTAACCATAGTAGCTTTGTCTAGATTGCTGTCTGTAATCACAAATGTGAACCCTGTAGACACTGATATATATGAGCTATATGTGTGTGCGCGCGTGTGTATATATAAATTTAGTATTTTAAAAGGGTATTGACATTATCATGCTGCGTTCTTTTTGGAACCTGAGAAACCCTGCTACTTACTAACTTTGTCGCTTCTGTAAGTCTAGCTATTTTCTTGTCATAGTTAGCCATGTGGTAAAGCGCTGGAGTGGGAAGTTCGGGAGTCAGATTAGCAGAGAAGTTCTCAGTGCGTTGGTTAAACAGTGACCCTCACATAGAGTGCAAGAATGCATTGTTTTCAACAAGTGTCTGACAGACAGCCCTCGCTGGCTAAATACAAGGTTATTTGTAGACATTTCTAAACATGACTTCCAAGAATATTAAATGCAGGTTAGCCTTTGGCTTCACCCCTGAAAAAGCACAGAGAAAGAAAAGTAGGAGGAAAAAAGTTTTCCTACAAATTCACGTCTCTGAGATGCTCCTCTGGGATGTTGTTGGGGTCTCCTTACTCTTTAGGAAATATAGTTTAGTACAAAATAGTCTGTCTGACTGTAGGTAGGTGTATGGATCAGATTTTGGAATAAAACGCTGTAATACCAGGTACAATCTACTGCCTGATATCCACTGTTTTCTCCTTGAGGGATTACAAGCACATGTGAAAGGTAACCATACTATTAACTTCATATTTTAAACCCCTTCTTTCTTAGCGTAAGTGGCTGTGAACGGAATAAGGCAACAGGGAACCAGGTTTTTAACCTGCATAATATGTGTATAAAAGCATGCACTTACTTTTTGGCATTATCTGTTTCTAGTGTAGCCTCATCTTCTGGCTCCTACTCAACAATGTGGCTTCTAATTTTACTTTCAAGTAGTCGGAGTATTGTAATTTCTTCTATTTGCTGAAGCATATGCAAAAGGATACAAACAATCTTTTATAGGAATGCAGGGGAGTTGATAAGGATGTTTAAGGCTCAATTCCTAAAACAATTTTGCATCCAACAGTTCCCATTAGGCATCAGAATGAAATAACAAAAGTTCCCAAACAGCTAGGTTTCATTTTAGTAGGAACTGCAGGATACCCAGCACTTTTAAAAACTCCCCCCCCCCCCCCCCCCCCCCAAGAGGAACTTGAGCTCCTCTAAATAACCAGCTACTGCTGAGGAGATTGAGCATCTCTGGGGACCTGGGCTATCAGCTTTGGTCTTATCTGTGATACTGCATCAAACAGGGTCATTAAGCAGAGAATCATTCCAAGAGCATTTATATCACTATTGCCAATTTTTTATTTGGACCTGAATTCAGTGCTGTTGATGAAGACGGGGCTGCATAGGGACAGAACTTCTTTCTGTCCTGTAATACAGAGCGTGGACTTATGTATCTAAGCGACAACACCATGTAGCCTTAGTCTGTCTCTTAGCAATCCTAACAGTAATCCTCAAGATTTTCTTATCAGTTTTTCCTGGTTCTTAAAAAGACTTTGCTAGGAAATGCAGGCAGAAGAAAATCTGGAGGTTGTCTTCTCTCATGGAAAAGACTGTATTTGGTGATGATTTAAAATTTGGATACAAATAGAGAAATACTTTACAGAAATGACATAATTTTTTAGTTCACTGCTAAATGGCATATGATGCCATTCTATTTATTTCTTTATGTTGATACAGACCTAGCAGTGCATATAGGTATGCCTGCCAAAGGACAGGTGTAGGTCAAAGTACCTAAAGGAAGAACCTAGATGAAAAAAACAGAGTTGACAGTGTAAAGTGATGGAAAACTTGTAACCATTACAGTACACATCTACTTCATAGAATAATTCAAGCTGAGAGGGACATTAGAGGTCTTTAATCCAATGTCCTGCCTAAAGCAAGATCATCTATTAGATCAGGCTAGGTTGCTCAGAGTTTTGTCATGTCAGGTCTTGAGAAGCTCCAAGGATGAAGCCTGCACAACCTCTCTGGGCAAGCTGTTCCAGTCCTTGACATTGTCGTGATTGAAATGTCTTGAGCACATAACGGAAGCAATACGTACTGGATAGTACAGGGGTTTTTTGGACAGGCTTGGATGTAAACAGTGACTCTAAAATTGGGCACTAGTTCTTGTGAGACGCAATGAGGTCTGGCTGAGCAGACAGAGCATGGGCCTGGGAGCCGGGAACCCCCTGTGTGTTCGTTTGAGTTTTGCCTGTAACTTGCTGAGTGCCTTCAAGCAAGTCACTTTTACCCCTCTGTCTCAATTTCTCTATTTATAAAATGGGGATAATAATACTTACCTACCCTACAGGGTGTTGTGAGGATTAATTAGTTGTTGGTGCAGCGCTTAAAAGATGTAAATAGCCATATAAATGCTGGATATTATCATTATAATGAGAAGCACACAGCACTGTAAGAAAAGAAATGGTCTCAAAATAGGTTGCATGTGCCATTATGACCCCCCACAAGAATAGCTTCTGGGGTTTATTTTAAACATCAGCAAGCATCAGACCTCCAAATCCATAGTTTGATGCTCTGTTGTAGCAGTTAACATTTTTTTCTCTTCCCAGTTATTTTTTTTATAGTCAGTGCAAGTTAGAAAAACAAGCTCAGGTAAACATATGTAGTGGTCCTGCTTGAATAAGCACTTATTTTTATGATGTTTATGTTAAATATATAAGGATCATTAGGAGGACAAGGTGACACAGTCAGTTATTTTGATAGCCTCAAGGCACTTCACCACTGACACCTGGTTTTGAATTCCAATTGAAAATGCTGCAAATTATTGTAAAAGTATGAAGTTTGTGTACCTAAAACTCAAATTCCAGAAAGCATTCAAATGTAGAGATGACCATGATGGTAACGTGCACTTTGACAACACTTTCTTAATTGTATTGTGTAATTTAGAAACTAATCTGAAAAAAGAGTATCAACCCAGGAGGGCTCATCAGGGTTATTCTGACACACTAGAGTCACTGGTGCCAACAACCAGAGCTCTAGTAAGTGATCTCAGCAAGTCTAGTAGTGAAGCTCTGTTGCTAGGAATGTTAGAATGCCCACCCAAGAGTAAAAATTCTGTCTTTATAACTCATTGTACAAAGTAGGACTCTTACCATTGTCATCGAAGTCACTGGGTCAGATCTGATTTCTTTTTTTCCTCCTGTATGAAATGGAAAAAAAAATGCTGTTCATAGATTTCTGTTTAATAGTGTTTGCCAGACAAAGTAGAATTTTCACAGCACAAGTTCTATAGCTCGAGAGTCCTATTCACTCAGCATTTATTTTATAGGGTTTTTTTTCAATCCATCCTTTCTGGCTTTAAAAAAAAAAAAAAAGAGAGAGAGAAAAAAACAGGGAATTTACCCACTTTAAGTAAGCTTTGCATCAAAACTGTCTCCTGGGTGTTTGGTTTTTTTGGGTTTTTTTTTGTAGTGTTAATGAAATCCCAAAAGACATTAATAATGATCTTCAGATATGGAACTCATAAAATTAATATTACAGCTAAAAAAAGAGAAGTATTTCCTACTCCAGCAGAAAATATATCCTTACTTTTCAATAAATATGGGTCCTGCCAGGTAATATTTTATAGTGAAGTGGGATCTAGTGGTGTGAACGTAGGCTTGAGAGCTAAAACTACAGGCGTTCTAATTCTGCATGTAATGCTGAATTTGTCTGTGGCTCTGGGCAAATCACCTCTCCATTTGAATTCTCTATGCATAGCATGGAGATATTTTTGTGTACAGCACATCATGCGGTTGCTGTAAGGTGTTGAATTAGTTAGGTCTTTAAAAATTCTGGAGGAGAAGTTGGATTCCTGGTGAACAATGGATGGAGTTTTGTCTCGGAATGTTTAGTAAGACTTCAATTAATGTTTGTGTAAGTGTACAATGCCTGAACCCCCTGTATCTCCACAACCAACCTGGAAAATTTAAGGATGTTGGTTTTCCATTGCTCTTATGTACTTTTTTTTTTCAGCTGGAGACGAATAAGGAAATTCGGAATAGGTCCAGCTTTGAAATTCCCAGTGCAGACTAAGGATTGTCATTAAAATCAACTAGTTCTATCCAAGCTAGGATAAAGTCAAGACTTGAAATACTTTGATTTCAAGTTCAACTATTTAGATAAATAGTTTTTAATTTGTATATTCTCTTTGACAGCTATCAGTACATCTTACAGAGTCACAAACCAAACCAGCTGGCATGCAATGTTCAGTTCAGTTTCTCAGGAAACATTCATGCCATTTACAAACCATCCTATGTACAGGCACCACCAGCTCAGTTTGCCATGAAATGTAGTGCTGGTAGGTGGGTATCTAAAGGGTTTAGTGAGAGCAAGAAATACAGCGAGGGTTTCATCAGATCACCCACAGTTGGGCTGGAAGCAGTTGTTGTCATCCTCCAGTTGTGTTTAATGCAAAGCGTTCCAGGAAAAGAAAGGTTCCTGTGCTGAATGCGTAACTTCTAATAACCCTTCCATGAGATGTAAGAGCACATGCCACTCAGTGTTACTGTTGCTGTGGGAGATGCAGTCCCCTTCACTTCTCTGATAAATCTGTGCCTGATAAAATATGTTTTATTTTAGAATTATTTATGTATTTTGCTCTCATATATGCTTGCTAGCCACGTAGTTGTCTAATGTTTTTAATTTAGCCAAGTTGTTAGCAGGGATATCTTGTGGCAGGAAGTCCTGTAGTCTGTTTGTTCACTGTAAAAAAATGTTATCTGTTTTGAATTTGCTACTGTCTGATTTAATTAATTACATAATTAAATTCTTGAACAAAACAGGCTGAAACGTTTATTTTTCAGCATGCTTTTAGGTGGCTTTGCCATGACTTACCAACACATGAGAACTAATACCCAAACAGCGTTCAGCTTCATTCTGCAATTCAGCAAAACTAGATAGCACAGAGGATCGTGTTATCCCTCTGCTACAATTTCTGCCTGCAAACAATTTTGTATTCCTATGAAAAAGAAAGTTTAGTTTTGCAGTGTTCTGAGTTATATTCCCCTTGTATTTAAAAAGAAGAACCTTGCAAATGTGATTCTGGCTGGTTATTATTATCTGTATACATTGATAATTCTAGAATAATGATGTGTATGGGGAGTTCTGATGAAGGGTGTGGAGGAAGATGATTGAAGGCAGTTACAGATGGAAGTCACAGATTCCTCTTGTATGGTGACAGTTTCCAAGCTCTGTATGGCAGATTTTTCTCTGACCTAATATGCAGTTTATCATATTTCTCTCACTTTTTATGACTGATTTATCTTTGCTTTCAGTTCTTTTTCTGAGAATGCTTACAGCACCCAGCAATGAATAAATGTAAATGATTATTTATGGTTTGTGGAAAATGACTCAGTATTTTCTTTAATTCATTATAGTGATGAGAGTATTTCTGTAGTGTACAAGATTTTTTCAAAACATTTTGTATGGTGTGTAGCCCATTCTATTGGCCACAGAGTCTCATTTAAAAGAGCATGAGTATATTTTTCAGTGAGACGTATGGAACCCATGCATTGCAGGGTGTATATTGCCACCAGGTGAATTTGGGGTCTTGCACGTTTTTCTGCTGTTTTGTTTGGTTTGGGGTTTGGTTTTTTTTGTTGTTGTTTTGTCTTTTTTCATTTTGGGGTGACATGACCCCAAATTTAAAACAAAATTTGTGGGAGGCATGCAAACCTACTGGCATATATATTGAAACTAGAAAGAAAAATGCTTCTTCAGACCCTTGTAAAGCAATATTGCTTAATTAACCCTACTTAAGCCCTACCTTGTGAAAAGGTTAATGAGATTTTTAATGACCTTGAGTGGTCAAGGCCTCAATTTTACATTTCTTCTGAAAGAAAATGGAAAATAGAACAAGAAAGCTGTTCAAACTTCTGTGAATCTGGAAAAAAATTGGTTTACAGCAACAGTTCAGATATTTTCCTATTTTATTTGAAATGGTTTACCCGTTCCTTACCTTGGATTCACTGACATCACCGTGGATGTTTGATGCAGCGCCGAGTTGCCGCTTAGAGGATCTGGGTGTAGGCTGCAGTTTCACTTGCTTGCTCTCAGGGTGGAGAAGGGCCCCTTGCTCTGCAGCGACCTTGGGCACAAAGCTGAACACACAGAGCTGTAATGAAGATGCCACTGCAGCTCACTATACCCTCAACCCAACCCCTTCCCCGGACCATTGGTGTTGCACAGACCATTAAGTGTGCAGCTCCCTCTGCCCCTAGAGAGAAACGCTCTGTCACTGCTCTTCCTCTTTCTGAATCCGTGGGTACCAACTGCCTCTGAAAAACAGGCAAACTGCTCCGTACCCGGTTAAACTCTGACCACAATTGTTCTCAACTGGTTTTCATCTCTGGTGTCTGCTGCTTCTGTTTAAGACCCACGGAACAGTTTGTATGCCCAGTTTGTCTACTTTCCCCAACTATACTCGTTGCTTTTAAGAAAGTCTTGTGTTGACCATGTCCCTAGCAGCTTGGGTCCAGTTGCAGGCTGTTTGAGAGGGCGCATTCACTCACTCTGATTTTACATCAGCCTGATCACACTGCAGTTGTATTCGCTGTGAAGTTTTGTGCGGACTTTGCTGTTTTGGGTGGCTCTGACATTGTTCTGTCATACTCAATTCTTCAATATAATCCTGTTCAAAAAGTTATAAAGTTGTTATTATTTTTATAAATAAGTGCCTTGTTGTTAAGGTATAATATAGGTGTATCTATTTTTTAAACATTACTAATAATAATCATATTTCCATTATGCTGTCTGTCCACAGGTTTCAAAATGTTTTTCAGACATTATTAATGAATGAAAATTGAATAATGGCTTTGGTGAAGTAGACAAATAGCATTAATAAATGTAGCATTTATTTTTTAAGCAAGATTTCTCTGACTGCTCTAATCTGAGCCATGCTGGAAACGTATGTGGAGACAAAGATGCTCAAGAAAATAGAACTTAAATAGACTTTAAACTTAAATAGATAATCTTACTGGTGGGTGATCATTGCTTTTTCCATGATACAAACTCCAAGTTCTTCCTACATGCTTGCAAGAATGCCCATAATTCATTTACATTTTGCTACTTGTTTTCAGTAAGTCATGTCAGGTAATTTTCACACATTTACTTGAAAAGGTACTTGAGCTACAGGTTGGTTGTGGCTACATATTTCTGGGTATTTTGACTACAAAAGGTCAGTGATTATGCAGCTATGTGGAATATACCATGAATTAGGAGAGCTATAGTAGTATTATGGCTGTTACTCATTGTGAGCCAGCCTCCACAGGGTGATACAGAAGTTCTACCTGGTAGAAAACACACACACCCATACATACATACTAATCAGTGCATTATGAGAGTTAATTAATGAGAGAGATCTTGCTTGTGAACAGTCAATACAGCAATGCATTCATCCACAGGGTCACGAATGTGCATTCTTTGAATTTATCTAACATGGTATATAGCAAAACACTTAGGGTGCTGCAGATGAAGCTATTAATTGCATTAAAAAACTGTCTATAATTAGGTTTAGAATGTAACCGTAATCGCTAAGGCCAATGGTTCCTGACACCTGTCAAGTGGCAGGAGGGCAAAGCCTTTTATAACCCTGATGAACACTTGCTAGTGTCACATCCCTATTACATAGAAGAGTGGACTTTAAAGGTTGGAGAGTGGAAATAAGATGCTGTAAAATTCAAACTCACTGAAATGGTGTAGCCATTTTATTCCTGTGGGCCAATTTCAGTGGTGGTGTAATTGTTAGGAATTCCTTTGAAACAAAAGAAAGTTACTCCAGAGCTGAATTTTGCATTGTACTTCTATGCTTGGCGCTGGCAAGGGAGCAAAAGAATTAAGTTTCTTTTCAAAAGTACCTGGCATAAATTTTGACTCTTCTTTGTGGAGCATGAGCATCTCTCTGATGCATTCCCTGTAGCTAGTGTTCATATATAAATGGAGGAGACTGTACAATTACTTTATATAATTCACACTCATGCAAATTAAAAATGGCCACGGTCTATTGTTCTGAAACCACTCATTACGTCTTCAGGTTTTGAAAATGAAACTCTATTCAGAAAATCCTTTCCTTCTGTATGAAAATCACTGACAGAGAATCTCTCTACTACCTGAAGTATGAGGCAGATGGGTATATATAGATCTGTGTGTGTATGCATATCCCCGTGCGTCTTTTTCTGTACGTGTTGCATGTACGTATATATTCCTACACTCGCGTGTAGCTGTTTAGCCATACAAACACTATGCATACAGAACACAGCAGTATATGCGTGGTGCTTACTGAACGCAAGTAAGTACAATTTCTGTAGAGTGTGTGTATGCTGTATCTATACAGAAAGATACTGTAACCTAAGACTTTATTAAATCAAAAGAAGCATTTAAAAATTGCTTAACTTAAATCGTGTGTCACTTCAACCTAATTTGTGGGAAGCTGTTAAATAAGTCTTCCTGTCTCCCCAAGAACACCCCAAGGATCAGTTCTCTAATGTACTGTTCTTCCATCAAATCTGTATAAACAAGTATAAATGTTTAAAAAGTAAAGAATACTAATCAAGAGACAGAAGACGCGCCGCTTAATAAATCTTGCCTTCAATTTATTTGTCTAGTATTACAAAGGCAGAGGAGATATCAATTAATATAGGCAAAGAGGACCCATAATTTATAATTAACTGGCAAGTGGTTTGTAACAAACAGCAGCACTGAATCTAATAGCCAGTAGAAAAATAACTAGTGTTGATTTGTCCCTCGGCAAATTAATAGAGTGCTTATCAATGACAGGGTTACATAAAACTGCTAAATAAATAATCATCAGTGAGTTAGAGTGAAGCAGATCTTTAACAAGCTTAATCTGAACCTCTTGACATCTGTAGACTATGAAGAGATTAAATACTAAGAAAGAGAAGATACACTATGCACATTGTAAGCATGCTCAGTAGCTGTGCAAGATCATGTTCTTAGGTAATGAGAAATAAGGAAACATTTTTATTACAAAATTACATTGAAAAATGATTTTCATTATAATTAGACTGAAAATTATAAAAGGTATATCAAAGAAATGCTGAACTGGAATTAACCAGATGAGAATGGTGCTACATCTCTAAGCAATGAAAACGCATCAGTGGAGTCAGTTTTGATATATTTTTGGCTCAAGGTTTTTTCTTGGTTTTATTACTCACCTTTGTCCACTTCTGGTTTCTGTGTCACTTTTGCTGATATTCCCCGGTAGCTCACTTAAATCATCACAACAGCTAAGCAGTGCACCTGATTTTCAGAATGTGTCTTATTTATGAGCCTGAATATATATATATATATATATGAGAGATAATTTCGAGACATGTTTTACTTTTATAAAGGCTTTTTGTGCAATAAGTCCATGTATGAAGGTCTCTCCAGTCCTTGCTTAATGATAATAGGAGTTAGTTTTGTCCTCGAAAGCTTACAGTTCTCAGAAGACCCAGCTAGAGCCATGCTGGAGAATCTTAAAAGACTTTGTCTTCAAGTGGAGATGTACAGAAAAAAATTTCCTGAGCAAGGAGAGAACAGAGACTGTTTTTCATTGTGCTTGATGTATGGGGTTTGGAGATATAATGCAGATCCCATAGGGTCACCAGTAGCAACTTGCAAGACTGCTGGTAATCAGTTTATAGCTGTGTCTCCTTTGCAGATTTTTTTGGCATTAAAGAGGAAAGGGCTGTCCTCTCTAAGACAGCTGTGAATTCGACTATAGCGTGAATTCCCAGGGAATGAATGAATTTTAATTTTTCCTTGAGTCCTCTATCCTTTTTCTGGCTCTGAGAAGAAAGACATTTTATGCAAGTGAGACTGCCATCTTTTTGGGACAGTGATGGAATGCACAAGCAAAAGCAAAGCTGTGTAGTTTGGTCAGAAAGCTTTGTTGGGACTTCCAGGATTTTGATCTGGAACAGAATCTGACCTACGGCAAACAGCTGCAAGTCCTCCTTCTTTTGGTGTGTGAAAGCAAAGCTGCCCTGATGTAGGTGGGCAATGTCTGGTGAAGAGCATCCTTCTGGGAGCTCTTAAGTTCCCATCCATCCCTCTTAATGCTCCTCATCCTAAAGGAGCATAAAGGACTCCTAGTGTATTGCTACTCATTCAAGGAAGTTTTTCTTCTAATCTTTTCAAACATGATAATGAGGCAGTCCAGTTACCAGAGATAAGTAGCTTGATGAGTCTGAATTACCTTAGGTGGTGTTATGAATGGGAGCTAATTTTCTGTCTGCAGAGGAGATCTTCCTGGTGAGGAGACTAATTTCATCTTTTTCTGGCTTCGTGTTGGGTGTTTTTTGGGATGGGGGTGTTTGTTTGTTTGGATTAGACTGTAGATTTTCTCAAACCTCTCTATCACTGCTAGCAAAAAACGTTATTAGCAAGAGAAATGTTATCTTTATATCCAGCCTCTCTTTCGCCCCTTTGGTAGACTATTTTCCCTATAAAGGTTGGGAAAGAAAGAGGGAATTTTTAGGACTCACACAGAACAAAGGGAAATTTTTCCTACTGTATGGCTGTGGAAACTGCAGTTATGAGAGAGAAACCTCATACTAATAATGTTTCAATAATTTATTTTTATGTGTATTGCTTTCCCAATTTTTATTCAGAGACTGAATCACCACTTAAAAAGAACAGAGCAGAACCTCAATATTTTTTCTTCCCCCCCCTCCGCCCCCCCTTAAGTTAAGCCTCTCTATGGTGGACCAATTGCTGTCTAGTACCATGCTGCAATGATGGATCAATATTGCTCAAAAATATTAACACTGTCTGTTTACAAGTAAGAAACTTCCTGTTGATTTGAGTCTAGAAACATCTCAACCTAAGTGCAGAACAGGTCCCCTATTCTACGCCTATTCAGCTCTGTGGAAGCTGAGCATGTTGTGTATAATGCTTGTTTTAGATCTATGTATCGCTGTGAATTGTTACCCTTTTCTATTTTTTTTTACAGATTGTTTCTAAATTTAGTAAAATCTTCCCCTCCCCGCTCAAACTGCGAAGAGTTGCCTGACTGCACACAACTTTATAAATCATACTGAGTTAAATAAGGAACTAACTAGTCCAGAAAAACGTGAATTTCTATTGTGTAATATCATGGCATTGTACTATTATAGGGCAGAATGTTCCTTACCTGTTTATGGATCTTCATTCATCCTACATCAGGTGGGCCTAGAGATTGATAAATGTTTGTTTCCTCAGTAGCTGTTGTTTCACGTCACATCTGTGAGTCCAGATGGCTTCCTATATGGGAGGGGGGTGTTGTTGCTATCCACCTCTGCTATCTACTCTGCAGAGACTGTTTCAGTCCATGGAACAGTTTTCTGTCCCGAAGAGCACCTTTCACAGGAGCATATCATGAACCAAAGTACTAGCTTTTGCAAGGTTGGGAGGAGTATTGTGAGTATGAGATGTTGCTGTTCTGCAGCATGACAAGTTCAGCCGGGACAGCTGATGCACTGGAAAGGAGAGTTGCATTGAGGTAACAGGTAGAAGGTGATATGGAGCAGATTCTGTGGAAAAGAGGATGTTAACTATGTGAAAAATACTACTTTGAGTCAGTAAGTGCCTGTGGAGAAGTGCAAGGAGATGAGGTAGGTGGTGTACTGTGTTTCTCATGGCACACATGCAATGACTGTCCCAAAATTCAAAGGTTGTTCTTTGGGGGTGGGTTTTTTGGTTTCTGTTGGTTGTTTGTTTTGGTTTTTTTTGTTTGTGGTGTTTTGGGTTTTTGTTTGTTTGTTGGTTTTTGGGGGTTTTTAATAAAGAAAATGTGGTAGCTTCACACATTGCTGTCAACACCGTGCCATGACTAAGGTGCTATCAGGGAGGTTACAGGGCATTCATCAAAATCAAGCTGATGCAAGCATTAATGCTCCCAAGAATGAGACCTTTTGTACTGAAAAAATGCTGAAGGCTGAAAAGGGGCTAATTTATTTAAATTATCTGTATACATGTCAAGCCCCATAGTTTCCAGAAGCAGCTGACAATTTTAAGTTAAGGAAAGCTTTTCTTAAATTTAACAACAAAAACCTAACGGAGAAAGTTATACCAGAAAGCCTGAGCAACTGAGACGGTAATCATCTGTAGTGATGCAGATGCACAAAAATACAGTTTTCTGCTATTAAGCTTTTAAATGTCAGTAAATGGCAGTTTAGAAGATCATTTGCTAATAATGATTACATTTCTCATTAAAATGTTTCCTTCATTATTCTTCAGGTAGAAATGTGTAATTCAACGATTGTTACATCAATTATACTTAAAAAGCTCATTAAAATACTGAAATATTATCTCTTGTAGCCAGAGTACTTTAAGAGTACTGTACTAATTATAAACGGAATAAACTCTTGTAATATCACCATTTGAATTGATGCCTTATAAATTCTTAATGCAAAGCTAACATATAAAGTGTAAATCAAATATATAGATCCAATAAAACAAAACCTTTTTAATCTTGTTTTACCTTCAAAAGGATTCTGATTATTGTAATTAAATAATGCATGATATAATAAAGATCTAGAATGTGTGATTATTTCATTGGCAATTGAATATTGGTGCTTTTTATTTATGCAAGCAATTTATCACAGACAATATGCATCAAGCATTAAAATATTGATACAATTATACCTATCCTGCTGAACCAATAAAAAAACTGTGACATGACTCTCTGCTCATGATACAAGGATGGTTTGAAATCCTTGTTAAATTTTAATATTCTGATGTGCTGGGTTATGCTAATTCTGGTATGGAGTAATATCTCCTATATCTACTGTTCTACCTTTTATTTCTGTGAGATTACAAATCCGGCTTCCCTTAGCATGGCTAACAAGTACGGTTTTGCTTGCTGCTCTGTTGGTCACTCCCAGGAAGAAACATTAAAACACAGCTTTGAGTATCACTTTTTAGAGTTGTTATTTTGCTATGAATACAACTGTTTAATTTTGCTGCTGCTGTATCCTGTTATTCTTTCTGAGATTTTTGCAAAGGCTTCTGGTCCAAGTCAGGAATAACCTGCTTGTAGTCGGTAGATTTAGTAAGACGGGTTTCAAAGTAAATGCATTTTCATTATTGTCCCACTTTCTTAAGGCTAGCATCATGGTGTCAAGATAAAATATAAAAGGAACGATCAGCTTCTTTCCACTGGAACAGCAACTCTACTAGGTCAGATGTGAATTGTGAATTGGGCAATGTTTCCATATCTTTAATCTTATAAAACCGGTTTCTTTCTAAAGGAACTAAAAAGCTATATCTAATAGGCTAGTAATTATTTTGCCACTTTTATGCAGGTAAGCTGAGGTGCAGAGAACTACTTAAGGCTATCTACTGAGCTGGTCTCTTGTCAGTCAGTTGAAAGGAAACGAATACTTAGCCCACAAACAGAGCACTGGGGCCCACCTTCACTTGCTGTTTCAGCCAAGTCAACTGTCATGTTAAGATTTGTATTTCCTTGAACAGAATAACACTGCAAGAGTTTGTACAAGATTAACCTATTCCACCATTCATATACTCCAATTAATTTTTTTGAGGGAACATCTCGAATTCATGACACGTTTTTATAGCACAAAGAAAACAAAGTGGCCTAAAACAAATACTTGCATCTGTGCTGGCTTTCAGAAATGGCCTTTGGATATCACTGTTCTTTCAAGTTGTTACGGATGCACTGCTGCACAAGTGAGGAAAGGAATTGCAAGCTTCTGAATAAACAGCGGTAGAAAGATCAAAAAGCGCCAGCAAAACCTAAGGATTGTATAGCTATGGGTGAAAGTAAGCTCTTTGCCGAGGGTCATTCTTGAAAACGTTCAGGATTTTCAGAGATCTAATAGTGACTCTTTCACTTCATAAAATTCTAAAACCATAATTTACATGACAGATTCACCAGATTGATGAGCACAACCTATGAAGTGTCGAACACTTGATTGAGAGCATTTAGTATCTTGCAATATGAGAGGTTCTCGTTTTCCATAACTCACCATGAACTTAGTCATGGGGTTTTTTTGCTATCTCATGAGAGAAGTTTTCTTTTCTTTTTGCTAGATGTACTTGTTTTTCTCAGTAGATACTGCCTGATCATCACAAATGTCTCTCTGCCACATTTATGAGCTCCTGTTTAGCTTAAATTAAAATCAAGCTCTCGGAACAAATAGTCCAATGACCAAAGGCTGGTATTTCAAGGCATCCACTTAGTTCAGATAAATATAACGAAAATGGGTAAAGAGGAAAGTTTTAGTAACTGCTTCTTTTTTTAAAATCCAAAATTGAAATCTTACATAGCATAAATAATGGGGAAAAGAGAGTTAGTTAATTAAGTAGTTGCTTGCTAACTGATTTTTTAAAAATGCAGTAATTTGTAGACATATACTAGTGTTTGCTGCTAATTCCTATTTTGCTTGCTCCCAGCTTGCAGCCAGGAAGTATGAAAGGATCACATAATCACAGTGCTGTCACATGTCTGACAGAGTCTGAGGACCCAGTGCATCTACTCGCAATTTGCCAGCGCTTTAAAGCCATTACTACACGTGCATATTGTGCTTGTAGATATACATATGTAGGAGCAAAGAATTCCCAAGGAAAAAGCGTACTAATATTTAAGTGTTGTTAGGTAAGAGTATTTTCATTCTTAAGTTCATATATATGCCTTATTTGAAATTCTTTTGCTCTGCGGTCTGGGTTGTCTCTTTACTGTAGTTAATTGGGTGATGGTTGAGAGAAAGGACTTGGTAACATGTATCTTTGAATCATTTGTTTTGAAGAAATAAAAATTCTTGGGGCTTATTAGCATTGAAAAATATATTAATGGTTTACCTGCTAAAGTAGCAGCCTGTACTGAAAATGTGCACCTTACAATATAGATACTTTTTCTCTATAAAAGTAGCTGATATAGTCAGAAAGGTGACAGTTAAGACTCGTTGCAGGAGAAATTTTTGCATCTTTGCAGAGTGACTTTTTTTTTTTTTTTTTTATACTTTACCATAGTGGCTGTCCATCACAATTGTTATGTATGCAGGCTGAGTGAGCCCGCGGGGGATCCTAGTTATTTACACTCTTTTTCAAGCTTCGAAGCTGTTATAATCATTCGCTGTCAACTTTGTGCTGACACTGAATTTTACTTTGTGGTTTTTATGCTCAGTTTGGGTCTAAAATACTGGCATCCATACCCTGCACTGTAATTCTATGGGTGACTGAGTTGACCAGCAATATACAGTATTACTAACAGAGCTTTAGAAACCTGCTGCATATGGAGATTTCAGGATTTGTTGATTGTGGACAGTAAACAAAGTCCCCAGGCTTTATGCTTTTATCCTAGTGGTGGCCCTCAGGAATAAACTGTGTACTCCGTTTTATCTCATTGCATTTTCATCTTTAAAAAAATGTAAATATTATTTTCGTTTCCTACAACGCTGCAAAGTTAGAGCAGGAAAACTTTTTCATTGCATTCTTTATTTTCATACTTGCTTGTTTTCTCCAGGCCTGTGTTTTAAGAAATGCATATTTTTCTGTGATCACCATATGTTTAGCGTGAAGCTGCAGATAGTAGTGGAGCTGGTAATGGGCTAATACTTCAGATCCAAATGGAAATAATGTGTTGTGTGAAACGTTGGGAATAAATTATCGAGAAAGAGCATGCATTGACAAATATGTAGGGGTTTTACATCCTTTTAGGTTTAGAAAGCGAATTTGCGTGCCTGTGCTGAAATGTCTTTGGTCTGCAATGCAGTGAATAAACAAACTTCTTTCACATGTGCACTAAACCTCTCCTTTATGAACAGGCCCCTTAACCTTAAATGACAGCACGCTGACTGATTTCTGCATGTTTAAAGTGTGAGATATTCATGTCCAAGTTACCAGCTCCTGTATGAAATTTCAGGTACTCTGGGGCCCAAAGGGAGTGATCACAGAAAATGATACGACCCTGTTCTTAACTGGACTTGAAATAAAACTGGTCAAGGAGCTTGTGTGCTTGGTCAATGTAATAAAGTAGACAAATAATTACTGAGCAAATCAAACACACTTACACCTCAGATGATTTTGAAATATTATCTATAATCGGGCACTTCTGTGCTAGGAGGAAAGGTTAATAAAGTAATTTAAAAAAGATTGTGTGGAGTATTACAGAAACAGAAGAGGACTGGTGATCATAATTGTTAATCTCCTGAAACACCAGTCCTCTACTGCACAAGGCATATATTTTAATACAACTCCTTGTTGTTCATTCCACTTATTACTATATTATACTGCTTAATTACCTTTTGTAAGAATTCTTATTTTAGCTTTATTTTTTTTCTTTAATAACAAATAATGCTGATGGAAATATTTCAGAAGAAAAGCTTATTTAAAGTCTTGCCTGCTAAGGATCGAGATTAAAACATTTACAGTAGACAGATAAATATATATTTGGAGACTGAATGACTACAGAAAACTCTGTTGTGAAATACTACAATAAAGTGGGTAAATACATCCTCCACTATTCTGTTTCTAGCCCTGTTGTGTGTGAATGGAGCCTAGTATAGAATACAAAAAGAAAGACTGAGGTTTTGCTTTTGGTAGTTGTGATTAGTTCCTCTGAACCACATTTCTAGTTCATGGCATTCCAGATAACCAAGATAAGATTTTTTTTTTTTCAAGGCAAAGAAACAGAAGTATCAGCTTAAGCAAGAGAAAGCTCTGTGTGCAGAAATGCCATGTCTTAGTTTTAAGCTGTCTGTCATCTACCTCTTTTCTTTATTCCAACACTGTTCTGTTCCTTACGTAGAGTGTTGCTGAATACAGTTGAAATTTATGCAGCCACCATGAAGCACTTGTACTTGGGCTCACAATGGTTGGTAGGTTATAGAACAGTTGGGAAGTTAAAATCTTCTTACCCTCATCCAGTGTCAATGAATGGGGCTGCTGTGCCATTTTCTGAAGGAGATGTCACAGATCATGATGGTAGTGATTATGTAAGTCTCTCTTTTCGAAAGACAGCGAGTTTCGAAATGGACATTTGCAATTTTTGCAGGAAAATGTTGTCCTTCGCACAGCATAACAACTTCACTGCTCAGAAAAAATTGCCACTTGTCAATATGGGTAATTCATGGCAAGAAAAGAAAAAAAGCTCTGTGTGTGCTTGAAAGAATGATTTTTCCATGAGTGTGGTAGTGGAGGTGGTTCATCTCATGCTCCTTTAGGTGTAGTTAGTTTCTCCCAGATGTCGAAATGCTTTCAGCAAGATAAAACCAAAAGCCTTTCAGTGGGCCATATACATTGCTAGCTACTCCACCAATCTCTCTGCATCCACTAGTCATCTTTAACCCAGAATGCCACATTTACCTCATAAGTGGAGTAGGAATGTAGCAGTTTGAAATGTGGAGTCTGCCACAATTTCTACTGTCTCTCTTGTGTCATTTGCCTCCTCTTGGATAGCTGTTTCCAGAAATACAATGACAGCTGCTTGCAGCTCCTGCAGAATACTTCCCCTGATTTACGGTGGCACGGCTGCTGGTTAGGGTAGCAGGAGAACCAAGAAGATGGATATTATGGTAAATATTTATAACAGTGAGTTTATTGTGCATATATTACTACGGTTTGAATTGAAAAAAGTCTACTCCAAGCAGACGTGACTTTGTGAGAGAAACACAGGCCTGTTTTCCATCTCCAGGGGATGTAATCCTGGGGTTGTCTCAACAAATTATTTTCTCTGATGTATAATTTGGCTAGTAGTGACTAATGTTGAATAAGAATATGGTTGTTCCTTGCATCCTTTTAAAAAAATTCACCCAAGTAATTCAGTTCTGGTCGAAGCAGATTCTTTTTTCTCGTTTGTAACACACACATCTGAGTATGTTGTTCGGCTTTGTCATCCGCACAATTCTACATTAAGATTGGAGTTTTCCTGTAACCTTTTGTAGATATAAGATATACAGGTGGGGAAGGAAACTGGATAACGTCTATATGGGCTTTACATAATTAAGGCCGGAGCACAGAACAATGTGACTTTTTTTTTGCAAATGAGGATCCAGAAATTCACACTATGAATATCTGAGATACAATACACCGAACAGGTTAGAAAAGTAATATAGTCATAGTAATTACTTTCATCTGGCAAAATATTTCAGTCAGGAATGACTAGCAATAAAGTAAAATGATCACCTTTAGTATATCTATTACAAAAACAATTCTCTAAAATAAGAACAGCTTAAAATATCCACTGGAATATAAAGCATCAGTTCTGGAGTCATATATTGCTTTCCTATTTTCATGGGCTGTGGTACTCTCAAAGCAATTGACTTGAAATGCAAGGCCTGGTTCCAGACAAAGGGGGAAGAATTACTTCAATTAAGGATGCATAAATAAAGAGAATACTATCCATCACATTGCTGTAAAAATAAAATCTAGGTTTTTGGCTTTTAGGTTTTATACAAATCAGTTATATCCTCCTTAAAAGAGTTTTTTTTTTTTTTAAATATAAATATAGTGAATGCGAAACACCATTAATCCAGTAGTAATATCATCTGATAGTAGTTAATCCCTTCTTAGGGATGGCTTTGCCCGGTCCTTTGGAATATAGAAATGTGCTTTTACTGTTAGGCATTTTGTTTAAGCATCAGTCAGTTCTTAATTCTTAATTGTCTTCTTTTTTCCCCCCCTCTATAAAAGACCACCAAGTAAAATGAATACTGTCTTCAAAGGTATTTCCTTGGGAGTCTTATTACATTCTTTAGCCAGTTATTTTGTATTCCAGGGTTATGGATCAAGGGCAGTCCCATGCCTGTGGTTTGGACTTGGCTATCTGCTGTGACAGGATGATGCAGACATACCAGAAGATCCTAATCTGTCAGAGGAAGTCTATTAAGTTCAAGCCCCTAAGCTGTCTCAGCCAAATCAGTGATACCAAACTTACATTTGTTTTTGTGATGACCATTCATTTTGGTCAAATGAAGAAATTGCTAGTGTGGTTTTTGTGGCTTCAGGGGTGAAATCTATGAATGTCACATATCTTTTAGCCTCTCTGCTCTCTCTGAAACATTACTGAGAATGCTCATGTATGGGGGGGGTGGGAAAAACCCAACCATTTTTATCACAGCTGTTTATAAGTCACCTTGATCATAAAAAGTTGGGGAAAAGAAGCATTAGCTTCTATAGAAATAATTCTTTTTGTGAATAATAGATAAGGTTGGAAAAGAGCTAGACTGTCTGCAGACAACTGTGTAGCAGGAAGAAAAAGCAATTTTGAAATACATCCAGAAAGATTCATTGTGTTTTGGAATGGTAGTAAGCACTGTTACAGACTGTGGACCTCGGACTTGTTCTGGAAGCTATGGACTTGGCTGGTTTTGAGGTCTACTCAGTGCAGGAGATCAAACAGAAAAAAAAAAAGATATTTTACTGCTTTAACAGATTTAAGTACAGATTTTCAGTTTCTGTTTCAATATCTGTCATTATATATCAAGACATGTATCAGATGGTGAATGTAGAGGGTTTTGTGCTGCTTTATTCATAGAATTAAAAATATAGGGCAGATTTAGGTCATTTTTTTGTGAGATAAGAACAAATTCCTTATTTTGTAGCCTTTTTCAGGTCCAAGATGTTTTCTGTCTCAATTATGTTTGATATTAGTTTCCCTGTCTCTATTTTGGCAAGTTGTAAGGTAAAATTCTGTCCCTATTGAAGTCATATTTTGACCGTATACTTCAGTGGGATCAAGTTTACATCCCCTATGTAGTCCCCTTTTGGCTGGAGCTTGTCTAGCAAACTCTCACCAAGGAAGATCTGAACTCGTGAATCCAAGTGAACTCTTGAATCTAAAGTGTTTTATTTGGTCTTGTTGGAGTTCTCACAACTTCAGTGGGGCCATGCTCAAATAAAAACTTGCAGGCCAGATCAAGCAATAAGTGATAATGTTAGGTTACTCCCTTCAGTAAGCAAAGAGAGATTGCATAGGGAATTGTATAGGCAGCACACGTAGGTAGGAAAGGTGCTGCACCCCCCTGAAACGTCTGTGACACTTGGCTCATTTTTTTAATTTGTGCTTTTTTCCTTCTGGATGGGACTGTTCAGAAAACCTCAATTGAGAGCATTGTATAAAGGGTGTGGAAAAGAAGAGGGAATAAAAATCTGGTGCTTATAAAATGTGAGTTTGATTATGCCATGTTGCACCCCAGTTTTATTAGCTCTGTTCTCTTACTGTTTTGTCCAAATTCTCTCCATGTGAGACTCTTATTTATAAGTTTATGTGACTTTCCACTCCTCATTCCTTCTGACCCTGCTCCTGTTATCTCCTCCTCCCTGTTTGTCAGCTACTATACTTAGGACAACTAATTCTTCAGGAGGGTCTGTTTCCTCAGGAATGTGAAATGGCATTCAAAATCCTGAGCTAATTCACCAAGTTCCACAACTAGCAGTAACATCTGGATGCAAAATGTGTGAATGGAAAGCTCCTGCAAGGGGAATTAGAGAAAAGATAGAGAATAGAAAAAATCTCAAACTACTCAGTCTTTTTTTTTTTTTTTTTGTCACATTTTTAAAATGTAGGCCATGTTTAACAGTTTTTGTGCTTAGGAAGTTACGCTAGAAAATTAATCTAATGAATGCCTTTCCTTTATAATGGTAAGATAAACATGATTTTTAATTTTTTTTGATAGCCAAATTATTTCAGAATGCGACACATACATACAAAACATCATTTCCTTTTTACTTGCCTTTATAGAAAAAGGTTTAAGGTGTGTCACTTCCAGGTCTCCCAAAATGGGACAAAATTGACTGGGACAGATAGTAATTAGTATATGGGTTTTGCGCAAGAAATCAAAGATTACAAAGATGTAGTTAGGTCCATCTGTTTTCAAAAAAGTAACATTGTAAGGAGAAAAAAATTATTTTGCTAATTATAGAAATTCTGAGTTGTTAAAAAAAAGCATTTAATTTAAAAGCTAACCTTATAAAACTTTATTCATGTGACTGTTCCTTTGTTCTCATCAATAGCTTCACTGGAAACACTGTTTTTAAGACTAATAATGAGCAATGCTAGAATCAACTGTGTAAGGTTCCCAGACGTATTCGTCCCAAACTCTGTTTGAAAACCAGCTTAAATTTATCCACGTGCTCAGGATCCTGCAGGACTGTCGCCTCACAGAGCTGTTCCCTTTCTCTCACCACCATTCGGAGGGATATTAGCACGCATCAAGCTAAGGTGTGAATTTATAGCGCAGTAGCAACACTGTACCAAGTCTCAGTGTGACCCTTTTTAGCTTTCACTAAGAGCACCTTTGCATGGTATGATTTAGTAGAAGTAATTTTGGGGTACATCTGCACTGCAGATAAAGATGTGACTGAAATCTGCGTGCCTGCTCTGGACTTGCTTTGAACTCCACTGTATACAGATGGCCTTGCAGACACCTCGTCACAGGGTACAGCATCAATATTTATTCTGCTTCTGGGTTGTACTTTTGCAAACTTGTACAGCTCAGCACTGCCGCAGTTACACTGCTACCAGTTTAAAGCTAGTTAGCAGAAAGCCACCTGCTGCAGTGTAACCTTATAAATACACTTTTGAGATGGATGAGGGCACTGTTTCCTGCCTGCACTCAAACATAACCTTCTCTGGACCCTTAACAGTTTGGACACCAGTCCCTAAGCAAAGTGTGGTTTTACAGCTAAGCTGCAGTGTACTTCAGGAGGGAAAGGCAAGGTTTTCACCATCCCTTGGTGTGAGCCCAAGTACATCACTGGTTAGGTATAACCTAGGCCGGGCTTGCCCATCTGAGTAGCCCACACTGCACAGGACCAGAGGTAGCGGGTGTTTCTGCTGAGCTCAGCAAAGCATCGCTACAGATGCCCTCTGTCTTAGCTTTGAAAACCTGGTGCTCTGTAAATTCACCTGCTGCTTCTGCATTGGTTACAGAAGAAAAAGGATATTATGTGTTGCTTTATGGGCTGATATGTATTAGGCGGAGTTGGTAATGTCGCATCACTCAGTCCACAGTATACACAATAGTGAAACATCATGTATAATGAGGATACTGCTGTCACAGTGAGTATGGTGGTATGTGGCAGGAGGAATTAGAAAATGCAATGATCAGCTAAGTGAAAAAAAAAAAAAAGTAGATCAAACCCTGAAATCAAACCTGCAGAACATTTTTGTTGCTGCCTTTTGCTTTGGAAAAATATAACTGTTGTCAAAATTGAAATGGTAAACCCCAAAACTGGTGAGAAAGCTCTAAAATTACATGTAAAGGTGTTTCAGCTAACTGCTGCTGCCCCCCCCAAAAACAAGAAACTGGCAAAAATTATCATTTCAGATTCCAGCAGATTGGACTGATCCCTCATATTTCATCTTTCCAGTCACTTGGATGTGGTGGTTAATCATTCATGCATGTTCTGAAACTGAAGTTGCTGATTTTCTGCTTTGGACTCTATTCAGAGCAATCTGAGGGATGCTGTAATCCCGATTAGCTGGCTACCCTGGAGTGAAGAAGTATCTTGTTATTGTAGAGATGTTGTGGGTACTTTGTGCACCCCTTAAAAACCCCCAGGAAAGTCCTTGCACTCCATTTGTGAATGACCACACAAAATAAGTTCACAAAACTGTTTCCTGTTAGTCAGAATACCCTGTAATACTGCTCCTTTCAGATTGCTCCTGCATATTGAAAAAAAATTGTGTGTTTTAAAAGACCCTATGTATGTGTACAAAACTGATTTGAATAATTTTAAACATGTAGCAATATGTGAAATTGTTGCTTATGGCAGTTGAACAACTAATCTACTTGATGCAGTGATACTTAATATGCTTCAGAGAATGTGTGTCAGTCACACAGTGTGTGTGTTAGAGCTCTTCAATAAGGTTTTAGTTATTTCAAGTCAGTATTTTCTGTTAGAATCCCCCCAGCTAAAAAATAAAATGAAAAGCCAAGCATCAACCTTGCATTTCAAATATGAACTGGAAACAAACCCAATTTACAATTCACTAGATGAAAATTGTTCTCTTCTGCCATAATTCAATTCACATTTGGTTTATTTGAGAATTCATGTATTATAACCCTTCTTGCTCACACTTCTGAATATCCTGGTGTGTTGCACCCACTAAGGCTGAGTTTTATTTTTTTATTATTATTACTATTTTTATTTTTTCTGGGTTTACACTGTAAGTGGAGGCCTCCCCCTCCCGACAAGACCTTCCACCTGAGGGCAGCACAGTCATCAGCTCTGACTAACTTATACAGAGTCAATCTTTCTTCTGCCAATCCAGCTTCATCACAGCTCCAGGTCAGGTTTTGTTTTAATCCCTCTCTTACATTGTTTGCAATAATGAGATATGATCACTCTAAGTTTTCAAACCTTTCAACTTCATTTTACTGGGAGCTGCATCCCTTACTTTACAATATAGAGAATTTACCTCTGTTGTTCCCTGTGCCATTATAGCGTACAGCATCCTTCTTTGTCTTCCCTTAGTGTATTAATGTTAGAAGTAGCATATGCAGAATGAGGTGCTAGGAGGGTCTGGGTATCAATATGGAAATGTATACTTTTAACTTCATGCTATTCCAAATGAAACTGAATCTTTTTTTCTACTGTTTGGAGATTTCTTCTCTCAAACTGGATGCTGACAGTGCAAGAGGTAACACCTTTCAGCAGGTAAAATATGTTGTTATGTAAGGGATGTATGGCAGGGATGCTGACAACAATTAGCACATGCTACTCATTAACAAATGGAGATTACAACTGAGCCGAAATGGCAGGCTGCCATCAGCGTGATAGTTACGGGGCAGTTTAATTTCTAACGAATGTGAGCACTGGATTAGTAACAATATTCAGCAAAATGCTGCCTGCATTCTCTTATGGCTTTCATTACCAAATTGAAAATCTGTGTAGATTTCTGAAAATT